>NW_017727857.1:184989-185224 GCF_001865875.1 Lupinus angustifolius
GATAGGATGAGGATAGGATGAGGATAGGATGAGGAAGAGGATCAGGATGACGACGAGGATAGGATGAGTAAGAGGATGAGGATGAGAATGTGGATGGGATGAGGACAGGATGAGGATGACGAGTAGGATGAGGAAGAGGATGAGGATGAGGATGAGGGTGAGGTTGAGGATGAATGAGGAAGAAGATGAGGATGAGGATGAGGATGAGGATGAGGATGAGGATGAGGATGAGCAT
>NW_017727857.1:185324-187193 GCF_001865875.1 Lupinus angustifolius
GGTGAGGATGTGGATAGGATGAGGATGAGGATAAGGATGAGGTTGAGAATGAGGATAAGGATGAGGATGAGGATGTAGATAGGATGAGGATGAGGATAAGGATGAGGATGAGGATGAGGATGAGGGTAGGATGAGGTCGAGGATGATGATATGGATGAGGACGAGGATATGATGAGGATGAGGATTTGATGAGGATGAGGATTTCATGAGGACGAGGATGAGGATAGGATTAGGATAGGATGAGGGTAGGATCAGGATGAGGATAACATGAGAATGTGGACGAGGATGGGATGAGGAGGATGATGAGGATGAGGATAACATGAGGATGATGAGGAGGATGAGGATAACATGAGGATGTGGAAGAGGATGAGGAAGAAGATAACAATGAGGATGTGGATGATGGTGAGGATGAGGATGAGGATGAGGACGAGGATAGGATGTGGAGGAGGATGAGGATGACGATAACATGAGGATCAGGAGGAGGATGAGGAAGGGGATGAGGATGAGGATGAGGATGATCATGATGGTGAGGATGAGGATGTTGAAGAGGACGAGGATAGGATGAGGATGAGGATGAGGACGAGGATAGGATGAGGGCGAGGGTACGATGAGGATGAGCATGAGGATAAGGTTGAGGATAGGATGAGGACGAGGACAGGATTAGGACGTGGATACGATGAGGAGGAAGATGAGGATGAGGATGAGGATGAGGATGAGGATGAGGATGAGTCTGAGGATGAGGATGAGGATGAGCATGAGGATGAGAATGAGGATGAGGATGAGGATGAGGATAACATGAGGATGATGATGAGTTTGAGGATAGGATGACAATAGGATGAGGATGAGGAGGTGGATAAGATGAATATGAGGATAACATGAGGATGAGGATGAGCATGAAGATTAGTATGAGTATGAGGATGAGGATAGGATGAGGACAAGTATGAGTATGAGGATGAGGATAGGATGAGGACAAGTATAGTATGAGGATGAGGATGAGGATAGGATGAGGATGGGGAAGAGGAAGAGGAGAGGATGAGGATGAGGATGAGGATATGATGAGGATGAGGATTAGGCTAGGGTGAGGATGAGGAGGAGGATAGGATGAGGATGAGGAAGATGAATAGGATTAGGATGAGGACGAGTATGAGTATGAATATGAGTATGAGGACGAGGATAGGATGAGGAAGAGGATCAGGATGAGGACTAGGATAGGATGAGGAGGAGGATGAGGATGAGGATGAAGATAACATGAGGATGAGGAGAAGGAGGTGCAAGAGGATGAGGATGATGATGAGGATGACGGTGAGGATGAGGATGAGGATGAGGAAGAGGATAGGATGAGGACGAGGATACAATGAGGATGAGGATGAATATGAGGATGAGGATGAGGATAGGATGAGGACGAGGACAGGATGAGGATGTGGATATGATGAGGAGGAAGATGAGGATGGGCATGAGGATGAGGATGAGGATGAGGATGAGCATGAGGATGAGGATTAGGATTAGGATGAGGATGAGGATGAGGATAACATGAGGATGAAGATAAGGTTGAGGATAGGATAACGATAGTATGACGATGAGGAGGTGGATAAGATGAGGATGAGTATTACATGGGGAAGAAGAGGAGGATGAGGAAGAGGATGAGGATGAGGTTGAAGATGAGGATGAGGGTGAGAATGACGATGACGATGAGGATGAGGAAGAGGAGGAGGACATGATGAGGATGAGGATTAGGAAGAAGATAGGGTGAGGAAGAGGACCAAGATAGGATGAGGATAAGGATGAGGATAGGATGAGGATGAGGATGAGAATGAGGATGAGGATGAGGATTAGGATAAGATGAGGATGAGGATAGGATGAGGATGAGGA
>NW_017727857.1:187293-187671 GCF_001865875.1 Lupinus angustifolius
GATGAGGATGAGGATTAGGATAGGATGAGGATGAGGAAGAGGAGGAGGATTAGTATAGGATGAGGATGAGGATGAAGATAGGAATAGGATGAGGATGAGGACGAGGATAGGATAAGTAGGAGCATGAGGATAGGATGAGGATGAGGATAAGGAGAAGGATGAGGATTAGAATGGGATGATGAGGAGGAGGAGGATAGGATGAGGATGAGGATGTCGATAGGATGAGGATGAGGACGTGGATAGGGTGAAGATGAGGATGAGGATGAAGATGAGGCTAGGATGAGGATGAGGATGAGGATGAGGACGAGGATGAGGACGAGGACGAGGGTGACGATGAGGATGAGGATCAGGATGAGGATGTGGATGAGGATGAGGATC
>NW_017727857.1:187771-190186 GCF_001865875.1 Lupinus angustifolius
AGGATGAGGACGAGGATAGGATGAGGAAAAGGATGAGGAGGAGAATAGGATGAGGATGAGTATAGGGTGAAGAAGAGGATGGCAAAAAGGTTTAGGATGAGGATGAGGATGTGGACGAGCATAGGATGAGGAAAAGGATGTGGATAAGGATGAGGGTGAGGATGAGGACGAGGATAGGATGAGGAGTAGGAGGATGAGGATGAGGAGGAGGGTGAGGATGAGAACGAGGATAGGATGAGGAAGAGGATGAGGATGAGGACGAGTATGAGGATGAGGATGATGATAGGATGAGGAGGAGAATGATGATAGGAGGAGGAGGACGAGGATAGGATGACGACGATGATGACTATGAGGATAGGATGAGGATGAGGATAAGATGAGGATGAGGAGGTGGATAGGATGAGGACGAGGACAAGATGAGGATGAGGATGAGGATGAGTATGAGGATGAGGATACGATGAGGACGAGGATAGGATGAGGAAGAGGATGAGGATGAGGATAGGATGAGGATGAGGAGGTGGATAGGATGAGGACGAGGACAAGATGAGGATGAGGATGAGGATGAGTATGAGGATGAGGATACGATGAGGACGAGGATAGGATGAGGAAGAGGATGAGGATGAGGATAGGATGAGGATGAGGAGGTGGATAGGATGAGGACGAGGACAAGATGAGGATGAGGATGAGGATGAGTATGAGGATGAGGATACGATGAGGACGAGGATAGGATGAGGAAGAGGATGAGGATGAGGATAGGATGAGGATGAGGAGGTGGATAGGATGAGGACGAGGACAAGATGAGGATGAGGATGAGGATGAGTATGAGGATGAGGATACGATGAGGACGAGGATAGGATGAGGAAGAGGATGAGGATGAGGATAGGATGAGGATGAGGATTAGGATTGAATGAGGATGACGATGAGGACAGGATGAGGAGGAGGATAGGATGAGGATGAGGAGGTTGATAAGATAAGGACGTGGATAGGATTAGGATTAGGATGAGGATGAGGATGAGGATAAGATGAGGATGAGGACGTGGATAGGATTAGGATGAGGAAGAGGATGAGGATGAGGATAGGATGAGGATAAGATGAGGATGAGGACGTGGATAGGATTAGGATGAGGAAGAGGATGAGGATGAGGATGGATGAGGATGAGGTGGAGGATGAGGATGAGGATGAGGATAGGTTGAATGAGGATGAGGAAGAGATAGAGGATGAGGATATGATGAGGATGAGGACGAGGATAGGATGATGAAGAGGATGAGGAAGAGGTAAGAATGAGGATGAGGATTAAGATAGGATGAGGATGAGGATGTGGAAGTGGATAGGATCAGGATAAGGACGTGGATTGGATGAGGATGAGTGTCAGCATAGGATGAGGATGAGGACCAGGATAGGATGAAGATGAGGATAAGATGATGATGAGGATGAGGATAGGAAGAGGATGAGGATAGCATGGGATGAGGATGAGGATAGAATGGGATGAGGTTGAGGATAGGATGAGGTTGAGGACGAGGATAGGATGAGGATGAGGACGTGGATAGGATGGGGATGAAGATGAGGGTATGATGAGGATAGGGATAAGGATAGGATGAGGATGAGGATGAGGATGAGGACGAGGATAGGATGAGGATGAGGATGAGGATGAGTATGAGGATGAGGATAGGATGACGATGAGGATGACGATGAGGAAGAGTATGAGTATGAGTATGAGGATGAGGATAGAATAGGATGAGGATAGAATAGGATGAGGATGAGGATTAGGATAAGATGAGGATGAGGATAGGAAAAGGATGAGGATGAGTATGGGATGAGGAAGAGGATGAGGATGAGGATAGGATGAGGATGAGGATATGATGAGGACGAGGATAGAATGAGGAAGAGGATGATGATATGATGAGGATGAGGATTAGGATGGAATGAGGATGACGATGACGACAGGATGAGGATGAGGAGGTGGATAGGATGAGGACCAGGATAGGATGAGGATGACGTTAAGGATAGGATGTGGAGGAGGAGGTAGGATGAGTATGAGGATGAGGATGAGGATGACGATGAGGATGAGTATGAGTATGAGGATTGGGATAGGATGGGGATGAGGACGAGGATGAGGATGACGATGATGATGAGGACGAGGATAGGATGTGGAAGAGGACGAGGATAGGATGCGGATGAGGATAGGTTGAGGATGATGATAGGATGAGGATGAGGACGTGGATAGGTTGAGGACGAGGATAGGATAAGGAAGAGGATGAGGATAGGATAAGGATGGGGATCGGATGAGGATGACGTTGAGGATGAGGATTAGTATAGGATGGGGATGAGGATGAGGATGAGGACATGAATGAGAATGAGGATGAGGATAGGATGAAGATGAGGCTAGGATTACGACGAGGATGAGGATGAGGATGA
>NW_017727857.1:190286-190529 GCF_001865875.1 Lupinus angustifolius
GATAGGATGAGGATGAGTATGAGGATGTGGATAGGATGTGGATGAGGATCTGGATATGATGAGGATGAGGACGAGGATAAGATGAGGATAGGATGAGGATGAGGATGAGGATGAGGATGAGATCAGGATGAGGATAGGATGAGGATAGGATGAGTATGAGGAGGAGGATAGGACGAGGATGAGGATGAGAATGAGGATGAGGATGAGGATGAGGATGAGGATGAGGATGAGGATGAGGGATAA
>NW_017727857.1:190629-192325 GCF_001865875.1 Lupinus angustifolius
AGGGCGAGGACGAAGATGAGGCTGAGGATGAGGCTGAGGATGAGGATGAGGATGAGGATGAGGATGTGGATGAGGATAGGAGGAGGATGAGGATGAGATGAGGATGAGGATGAGGATAGGACGAGGATAGGATGACGACGAGGATGAGGATGAGGATGAGGATGCGAATGAGGATAGGATGACGATGAGGATAAGAGGAGGATGAGGATGAGGAGGAGGATGAGGATAGGATGACTATGAGGATGAGGACGAGGATAGGATGAGGATGAGGATGATGATGAGGACGAGGATATGATGAGGAATAAGATGAGGATGAGGAGGAAGATAGGATGAGGATGAGGATAAGGATGAGGATAGAATTAGGATTAGGATGAGGACGAGGAGGAGGATGGGGATGAGGATGAGGATAGGATGAGGATGAGGATGATGATAGGATGAGGATGAGGACGTGGATAGGATGATGACGAGGATAGGTTGAAGAAGAGGATGAGGATAGGATGAGGATGAGGACGTGGACGAGGATGAGGATGAGGATGAGGAGGAGCATGAGGAGGAGGAGGAGGAGGATGAGGACGAGGACGTGGGTAGGTTGAGGATGAGGATAGGTTGAAGATGAGGATTGGATGAGGATGACGATTAGGATAGGATGGGGGTGAGGATGAGGATGAGGATGGAAGAGGATGAGGATGAGGATCAGGAGGAGGATGAGGATGAGGATAGGATGAGGATGTGGACAAGAATAGGATGAGGATGAGGATGAGGGATGAGGATGAGGATAGGATGAGGATGATGATGGGATGAGGATGACTATGAGGATGAGGATTAAGATAGGATGGGGATGAGGATGAGGATGAGAATGAGGACGAGGATAGGATGAGGATAGGTTTAGGATGAGGATGAGGACGTGGATAGGATGAGGACCAGGATAGGATGAGGAAGAGGATGAGGATAGGATGAGGATGAGGATGAGGATGACGATGCGATGAGGATGACTGTAAGGATGAGGATTGGGATAGGATGGGGATGAGGACGAGGATAGGATGTGGAAGAGGATGAGGATGAGGACGAGGATAGGATGAGGATGAGGATAGGTTGAGGATGAGGATCGGATGAGGATGAGGACGTGGATAGGTTGAGGACGAGGATAGGATAAGGAAGAGGATGAGGATAGGATAAGGATGGGGATCGGATGAGGATGACGTTGAGGATGAGGATTAGTATAGGATGGGGATGAGGATGAGGATGAGGACGGGAATGAGAATGAGGATGAGGATAGGATGAAGATGAGGAGGATGAGGACGAGGAGGAGGATAGGTTGAGGACGAGAATGAGGAGGAGGATAGGATGAGGAAGAGGAAGAGGATGAGGATGAGGATAGGATGAGGATAGGATGACGATAGGATGAGGATGAGGATGAGGATCAAGATGAGGACAGGATGAGGATGAGGATTAAGATAGGATGAGGATGAGTATGAGGATGTGGATAGGATGTGGATGAGGATCTGGATATGATGAGGATGAGGACGAGGATAAGATGAGGATATGATGAGGATAGGATGAGGATGAGGATGAGGAAGAGGATGAGATCAGGATGAGGATGAGGCTGAGGATAGGATGAGGATAGGATGAGTATGAGAAGGAGGATAGGACGAGGATGAGGATGAGGATGAGGATGAGGATGAGGATGAGGATAGGA
>NW_017727857.1:192425-195201 GCF_001865875.1 Lupinus angustifolius
ATGAGGATGAGGATGAGGATAGGAGGAGGATGAGGATGAGATGAGGATGAGGATGAGGATAGGACGAGGATAGGATGACGACGAGGATGAGGATGAGGATGAGGATGCGAATGAGGATAGGATGAGGATGAGGATAAGAGGAGGATGAGGATGAGGAGGAGGATGAGGATGATGAAGAGGACGAGGATATGATGAGGAATAAGATGAGGATGAGGAGGAAGATAAGATGAGGATGAGAATAAGGATGAGGATAGGATTAGGATTAGGATGAGGACGAGGAGGAGGATGGGGATGAGGATGAGGATAGGATGAGGATGAGGACGATGATAGGATGAGGATGAGGACGTAGATAGGATGATGATGAGGATAGGTTGAAGAAGAGGATGAGGATAGTATGAGGATGAGGATGACGATGGGATGAGGATGACTATGAGGATGAGGATTAGGATAGGACGGAGATGAGGATGAGGATGAGGATCAGGAGGAGCATGAGGAGGAGGAGGAGGAGGATGAGGACGAGGACGTGGATAGGTTGAGGATGAGGATAGGATGAAGATGAGGATTGGATGAGGATGACGATTAGGATAGGATGGGGGTGAGGATGAGGATGAGGATGAGGACGAGGACGAGGATGATAATGAGGATGAGGATGAGGATGAGGATGAGGACGAGGATAGGATTAGGAATAGGATGAGGACGAGGATAGGATGAGGAGGAGGATGAGGATGAGGATATGATATGAGGAAGAGGATGAGGATAGGATGAGGAAGAGGATGAGGATGAGGATGAGGAAAGGATGACGATAGGATGAGGATGAGGATGAAGATGTATATAGGATGAGGATGAGGACGTGGATAGGATGAGGAAGCGGATGTGGATAGGATGAGGATGAAGTTGAGGATGAGGATGAGGATGAGGATAGGATGAGGATGAGGATGAGACGAGGATGAGGATGAAGTTGAGGATGAGTTTGAGGATGAGGATGACGAGGAGGAGGAGGATGAGGATTAGGATAGGAAGAGGATGAGGATGAGGTGGAGGATATGATGAGGCTGAGGACGAGGATAGGATGAGGACGAGGATAGGATAAGGATGAGGAGGAGGATGACGAGGAAGATAGGATGAGGATAGGATTAGGATTAGGATGAGGAGGAGGAGGAGGATGAGGATGAGGATGAGGATGAAGATAAGATGATGATGAGGATGGTGATAGGATGAGGATGAGGGCGTGGATAGGATGACGACAGGATGAGGATGAGGATAGGATGAGGATGAGGATGACGATGGGATGAGGATGACTATGAGGATGAGGATTAGGATAGGATGGACATGAGGATGAGGATGAGGATGAGCATGCGGATCAAGATCAGGATGAGGATGAGGAGGAGGATGAGGATGAGGATAGGAGGAGGATGAGGATGAGGATAAGGATGGGGATGACGATGAGGAAGAGGATAGGATGCGGATGAGGATATGATAGGATGAGGATAGGATGAGGATGAGGACGTGGATAGGATGAGGATGTAGATGTGGATAGGATGAGGATGAGGATGAGGATGAGCATGAGAATGAGAATGAGGATGAGGAGGAGGATGAGGATAGGATGAGGATGAGGATGAGGTTGAGGATGAGGATGAGAATGAGGATGAGGAGGAGGATGAGGATGAGGACGAGGACGAGGATGAGGATGAGGTTGAGGATGAGGATGAGAATGAGGATGAGGAGGAGGAGGATGAGGATTAGGAAAGGAAGAGGATGAGGATGAGGTGCAGGATAGGATGAGGATGAGGATGACGATAGGAATAGGACGAGGATAAGGATGAGGATGAGGACGAGGATGAGGGTAGGACGAGGAGGATGATAAGAATGAGGATGAGGACGAGGATAGGATGACGACGAGGATGAGGATGAGGATGAGGATAGGATGAGGATGAGGATAGGATAAGGATGAGAATGAGGATGTGCATGAGGATGAGGATGAGGATGAGGGCGAGGATAAGATGAGGATGAGGATGATGATAAGGACGAGGATAGGATGAGGAAGAGGATGAGTATTAGGACGAGGATAGGATGAGGATGAGGATGAAGATGAGGACAAGGATAGGATCAGGAAGAGGATGAGCATGAGGATTAGGATAGGATGAGGATGAGGACGAGGATAGGATGAAGATGAGGACAGGATAAGGATGAGGAGGAGGAGGAGGATGAGAAGAGGATGAGGATGACGATGAGGATGGGGATAGGAAAACCATGAGGATGAGGATCATGATGAGGAAGAGGATGAGGATGAGGATGAGGATAAGGATCAGGATAGGATTAGGATTAGGATGTCGATGAGGATGACGATGGGATGAGGATGACTATGAGGATGAGGATTAGGATAGGATGGGGATGAGGATAAGGATGAGGAAGAGGATGAGGACGAGGATGAGGATCAGGATGAGGAGGAGGATGAGTATAGGATGACGACGAGAATGAGGATGAGGATAAGATGAGAACGAGGATGAGGATAGGATGAGGATGAGGATCAGGACGAGGATAGGATGAGAAAGAGGATAGGATGAGAATGAGGATAGGATGAGGAGGGGGATGAGGATGAGGATGAGGATGAGGATGAGGAGGATGAGGAGGAGGAGGAGGAAGAGGATAGGAAGAGAGTGTGGATGAGGACGAGGATAGGATGAGAGAGAGGATAGGATGAGGAGGTGGATGAGGATGAGGATGAGGATGAAGATGACGATGAGGATGATGATGAGGATGAGGATGAGGATGAGGA
>NW_017727857.1:195301-200749 GCF_001865875.1 Lupinus angustifolius
TGAGGATAGGATGAGGATAGGATGAGGATGAGGATGAAGATAGGATGTGGATGAGGATGAGGATTAGGATACGATGAGGATGATGATGTGGATAGGATGAGGATGAGGATGAAGACGTGGATAGGATGAGGATGAGGACGTGGATAGGATGTGGACGTGGTTAGGATGAGGATGAAAATAAGGATGATCTTGAGGATGAGGATGAGGACATGGATAGGATGAGGATGAGGATGAGGATGTGGATGAGGAAAGGATGAAGATGAGGATGAGGATGAGGATAGGATGAGGATAGAATAACAACGACGATGAGGAAGAGAATGAGGGTGAGGATAGGATGAGGATGTGGGTAGGATGAGGATGAGAACGAAGATAGGATGAGGAAGAGGATGACGATGAAGATGAGGGTAGCATGAGGATGGGGATGAGGATGAGAATTGGACGAGGACGAGGATAGGTTGAGGAAGAGGATGAGGATAGGATGAGGTTGAGGATGAGAATGCAGATGAGGAAGAGGATGAGGACCAAGATAGAATGAGGATGAGGACGAGGATGAGGATGAGGATAGGATGAGTATGAGCATAAGGATGAGGATGATGAGGACGTGGATAAGATCAGGATGAGATGAAAGATGAGGATGAGGATAGGATGAGTGTCAGGACGAGGATGTGGATAGGATGAGGATGAGGACGTGGATAGGATGAGGATGAGGATATGATGAGGATAGGATGAAGATGAGGATGAGGATGAGGATGAGGATAGGATGAGGACAAGGATGACGATAGGATGACGATAGGATGAAGACGAGGATCAGGATAGGATGAGGATGAGGACGAGGATGAGGATAAGGACGTGGATAAGATGAGGATGAGGACAAGGTTGAGGATTAGGATAAGATGAGGATGAGGATAGGATGAGGATGAGGACGAGGATAGGATGAGGAAGAGGATGAGGATCAAGATGAGGGTAGAATGAGGATGGGGATGAGGATGAGGATGAGGATATGATGAGGATAAGGATATGATGAGAATGAGGATAAGATGAGGATGAGGACAAGGATAGGATGACGAAGAGGATGATGATAGGATGAGGATGAGGCTGAAGACGAGGATGAGGACGAGGATGAGGATATGATAAGAATGAGGATAAGATGAGGATAAGGACAAGGATAGGACGACAAAAAGGATGAGGATATGATGAGGATGAGGCTGAAGACGAGGATAAGGATAGGATAAGGTCGAGGATGAGGATAGGATGAGGATGAGGATAAGATGATGAAGAGGATGTGGATGAGGATGAGGATGAGAACATGGATAGGATGAGGATGAGGACAAGGATGAGGACGAGGATAAGATGACGATGAGGATGAGGATGTTGATGAGGATAGGATGAGGATGAGGATAGGATGAGGATGAGCATGAGGATGAGGATGAGGAGGAGGATAAGATAAGGATGAGGATGAGGAAAGGATGTGGATTAGGACGAGGATAGGATGAGGAAGAGGATGAGGATAAAGATGAGGGTAGGATGAGAATTTGATGAGAATGAGTATAAGATGAGGATGAGGACGAGGATATGATGACGAAGAGGATGAGGATGAGGATAGGATGAGGATGAGGATGAGGCTGAGGCTAGGATGAGGATGAGGACGAGGATGAGGATAAGATGACGATAAAGATGAGGAACAGGATGAGGGTAGGATCAGGATATGTAGAAGGATAGGATGAGGATGAGGATAGGATGAGGACGAGGATGAGGACGAGGATAGGATGAGGATGAGGATGAGGATAGGATGTGGATGAGGACTAGGATGAGGATGAGGATAAAATGAGGACGTGGATAGGATGAGGATGAGGATGAGGATGAAGATAGGATGAGGAAGAGTATGAGGAAGTGGGTAAGGTTGAGTATGAGGATGAGGACGAGGATAAGATGAGGAAGAGTATATGGATGAGGATGAGGATTGGAGGAGGATAGGATCAGGATAGGATGAGGATGAGGATGAGGAAAGGATGAGGATGAGGATAGGATGAGGATGAGGATAGGATGAGGATGAGGATAGGATGAGGATGAGGAAAGGATAGGATGAGGATGAGGATGAGGATAGGATGAGGAAGAGGACGAGGATGAGGATGAGGATAGGATGAGGATGAGGATAGGATGAGGATGAGGACGTGGAAAGGATCATAATGAGATCAAAGCTGAGGATGAGGATAGGATGAGGGTGATGACGAGGATAAGGATAGGATGAGGAGGAGGACGTGGATAGGATGAGGATGAGGATGAGGATGAGGATGAGCATATGATGAGGATGAGGATAGGATGTGGATGAGGATGAGGATGAGGATAGGATGAGGATAGGGATGAGGAGGAGTATGAGGGTAGGATGAGGATGAGCATGAGGACGAGGATAGGATGAGGAAGAGGATGAGGAGGAGGATAGAATGAGGATAGGATGAGGGTAGGATGAGGGTAGGATGAGGATGAGGATGAGGAGAGGATGAGGATGAGGATAAGGATGAGGACGAGGATAGGATGAGGATGATGACGAGATAGGATGAGGAAGAGTATTAGGAAGTTGAAAAGGTTAAGTATGAGGACGAGGACGAGGATAAGACGAGGAAGAGTATGAGGATGAGGATGAGGATTGCAAGAGGATAGTATCCGGATAGGATGAGGATGAGGATGAGGATAGGATGAGAATGAGGATGATGATAGGATAGGATGAGGACAAGGATGTGGATAGGATGAGGAAGAGGACGAGGAATTGATGAGGAAGAGGACGAGGCTGAGGATGAGGAGGAGGATAGGATGAGGATGAGGATAATATGAGGATGAGGACGTGGATGGGATAAGGATGAGATCAAAGATGAGGATGAGGATAGGATGAGGATAGGATGAGGAAGATGACGTGGATAGGATGAGGAATAGGATGAGGATGAGGACATGATGAGGATGAGGATAGGATGTGGATGAGGATGAGGATGCGGATGAGGATGCGGATGAGGATGAGTATGAGGATAAGGATGGGGATGAGGATGAGGATGAGGATTAAGATGAGGATGAGGAGGAGGATAGGATGAGGATGAGGATATGATGTGGACGAGGACGAGGACGACGATGAGTATATGATGCGGATGGGGACGAGTACAGGATGATGAAGAGGATGAAGATGAGGATGATGATGAGGATGAGGATGAGGACGTGGATAAGATGAAGATGAGGATGAGGATATGATGAGGATGAGGATAGGATGTGGATGAGGATGAGGATGAGGATGAGGATATGATTAGTATGAGGATGAGTATGAGGATGAGTATGAGGAGGAGGATAGGATGAGGAAGAGGAAGGATGAGGATGAGGATGTGGAGGAGGAGGAGGAGGATAGGATGAGGATGAGGAAGAGGATAGGATGAGGACGAGGAAGAGGACGACGATAAGATGAGGTAGAGGACGAGGATGAGGACATAGATGGGATCATGATGAGGATAAGGACATAGATGGGATCAGGATGAGATAAAAAATGAGGATGAGGATAGGATGAGGATGAGGATGAGGATGAGGATATGATGACGATGAGGATAGGATGAGTATGAGGATGAGGATAGGATGAGGATGAGGAAGAGGATAGGATGAGGAGGAGGATAAGGATGAGGACGAGGATAGGATGAGGACGAGAATGAGGATGAGGATGAGGATGAGGACGTGGCTAGGATGAGGATGAGAATGAGGATGATAATGAAGATGTCGATAGGATGAGGATGAGGATGTGGATAGGATGAGGATGAGAATCAGGATGAGGATAAGATGAGGATGAGGATGAGGATTAAGAAAGGATGAGTATGAGGATGAGGATGTGGATGTGGATAGGATGAGGATGAGGACGTGGATAGGATTAGGATAAGGATGAGCATGAGGATGAGGATGAAGATGAGGATGAGGATAGGATGAGGATGACGACGAGGATAGGATAAGGAAGAGGATGAGGATGAGGATAGGATGAGGATGAGGATAGGATGACGATGAGGATGAGGATGAGGATGAGGAAGAGGGTGAGGAGGAGGATGGGATGAGGAAGAGGAGGAGGATGAGGATAAGGATAGGATAAGGATGAGGACGAGGATGAGGACGAGGAAAGGAAGAGGATGAGGGTATGATGAGGACCAGGATGAGGATAAGACGAGGAGGAGGATACGGATGAGGATGAGAACGAGTATAGGATGACGACAAGGATGAGGATGAGGATGAGGATGAGGACATGGTGAGGAAAAGGATGTGATGATGAAGAGGATATGATGAGGAAAAGGATGTGATGATGAAGAGGATGAGGATAGGATGACAAAGAGGAGGAGGATGGGGATGAGGATGAGGATGAGGATGAGGAGGAGGAGGAGGATAAGGATAAGGATAGGATGAGGATGAGGATGAGGATGAGGATGAGGATGAGGATGAGGATGAGGATGAGGATGAGGATGAGGATGAGGATGAGGATGAGGATGAGGATGAGGATGAGGATGAGGATGAGGATGAGGATGAGGATGAGGAGGAGGAGGAGGATAAGGATAAGGATAGGATGAGGATGAGGATGACGATGAGGACGTGGATAGGATGACGACGTGGATAGGATGATGATGGGGATAGGATGAGGAAGAGGATGAGGATAGGATGTGGATGTGGATGAGGATGAGGATTAGCACGGGATGAGGATGGGATGAGGATGACGATAAGGATGAGGATTAGGATAGGATGGGATGAGGATGAGGATGAGGATAGGATACGGATGAGGATATGATGAGGATGAGGACGAGGATGAGGATGAGGATGCGGATGAGGACGTGGATAGGATGAGGATAAGGATGAGGAGGAGGAGGAGGAGGAGGAGGATGAGAATGAGGACAAGGATAGGATGAGGATTAGAATATGATGAGGATGAGGATGAGGATGAGGATGAGGATGTGGATAGGATTAGGATGAGGACGTGGATAGGATGAGGACGAGAATCTAGATGAGGATATGATGAAGATTAAGATAGGATGAGGATGAGGATGAGGATGTTGATAGGATGAGGATGAGGACGTGGATAGGATGAGGATGAGGATAGGATGAGGATGAGGATAGGATGACGATGAGGGCGAGGATGGGATGAGGATGAGGATAGGATAAGGATGAGGAAGAGGAGGAGGATGAGGATGAGGATATAATGAGGATGAGATTATATTATGAGGATGAGGATGAGGATAAGACGAGGAGGAGGATAAGCATGACCATGAGAACGAGGATAGGATGACGATAAGGATGAGGATGAGGATAGGATGAGGATGAGGACGAGGATATGAAGAGGAAAAGGATATGATGATGAAGAGGACGAGGATAGGATGACGAAGAGGAGGAGGATGAGGATGAGGATGAGGATGAGGATAAGGAGGAGGAGGAGGAGGATGAGGATGAGGA
>NW_017727857.1:200849-202576 GCF_001865875.1 Lupinus angustifolius
ATGAGGATGAGGATGAGGATGAGGATGAGGATGAGGATGAGGATGAGGACGAGTATGGGTATGAGGATCAGGATGAGGATGATGATGAGGATAGGATAGGATGAGGATGAGGATATGATGAGCAAGAGGATGAGGATGAGGATAGGATGAAGACGAGGATAGGATGAGGATGACGATGAGGACGTGGATAGGATGAGGACGTGGATAGGATGATGACGGAGATAGGATGAGGAAGAGGATGAGGATGAGGATGAGCACGGGATGAGGATGGGATGAGGATTACGATGAGGATGCGGATTAGGATAGGATGCGCATGAGGATAGGATGAGGACGAGGATGAGGATGAGCACGTGCATAGGATGAGGTTGAGAATGACGATAATGATGAGGAGGAGGATAGGATAGGGATGAGGGTAAGGATGAGGAGGAGGGGGAGGAAGAGGATGAGAATGAGGACGAGGATGAGGATGAGGATAGGATGAGGATTAAGATAGGATGAGGATGAGGATGAGGATGAGGATGAGGAAGTGGCTAGGATGAAGATTTGGATGAGGATAGGATCAGAATGAGGATTAAGATAGGATGTGGATGAGGATGAGGATGTGGATAGGATTAGGATGAGGACGTGGATAGGTTGAGGATGAGAATCAGGATGAGGATAGGATGACGATTAAGATAGGATGAGGATGAGGATGGGGATGTGGATAGGATGAGGATGAGGACGTGGATAGGGTGAGGATAAGTATGAGCATGAGGATGACGACGAGGATAGGATGAGGAAGAGGATGAGGATGAGGATAGGATGACGATGAGGGCGAGGATAGGATGAGGATGAGGATGGGGATGTGGATAGGATGAGGATGAGGACGTGGATAGGGTGAGGATAAGTATGAGCATGAGGATGACGACGAGGATAGGATGAGGAAGAGGAGGAGGATGAGGATGAGGATATGATGAGGATGAGGATGAGATTATATTAAGAGGATGAGGATGAGGATAAGACGAGGAGGAGGATAAGGATGAGGATGAGAACGAGGATAGGATGACGACAAGGATGAGGATGAGGATGAGGAGGAGGTGGAGGCGGATGATGAGGATGAGGATGAGGATAGGATGAGGAAGAGGACGAGGATAGGATGAGGAAGAGGATGATTACGAAGATGGGGAAAGGATGAGGATGAGGATGTGGATGAGGATGAGGATGGGGACGAGGATAGGATTAGGAAGAGCATGGGGATGAGGATGAGGATGAGAACGAGGATAGGATGACGACAAGGATGAGGATGAGGATGAGGAGGAGGAGCAGGATGATGATGATGAGGATGAGGATATGATGAGGATGAGGATGAGGATGAGGATGAGGAGGAGGATGAGGATGAGGATGCGAATGAGGATGAGGATGAGGATACGATTAGGATGAGGATGAGGAGGAGGATAAGATGAGGATGAGGATTAGGATAGGATGAGGATGAGGATAGGAAAGGATGAGGATGAGAATAGGATGAGGATGAGGATGAGGATGATGATGGTAAAGATGATGAGGATGAGGATAGGTTGAGGAAGAGGATGAGGATAAGGATAAGTTGAGGATGAGGATGAGGATTAGGATAGGATGAGGATGAGGATGAGGATGAGGATGAGGAGCAGGATCAGGATAGGATGAGGATGAGGATGAGGAGGAGAATAGGATGAGGATGAGGATAGGATGAGGAAGAGGACGAGGATAGG
>NW_017727857.1:202676-203394 GCF_001865875.1 Lupinus angustifolius
ATGAGGATGGGGATGAGGATAGGATGAGGATGGGGACGAGGATAGGATTTGGAAGTGCATGAGGATGTGGATAGGATGATGATGAGGACAAGGATAGGATGGAGGATGAGGATGAGGATAGGATGAGGATGAGGATAGGATGAGGATGAGGATGAGGATAGGATGAGGCAGAGGATGAGGATGAGCATGAGGATGAGAACGAGGATAGGATGACGACAAGGATGACGACAAGGATGAGGATGAGGATGAGGATGAGGATGAGGAGCAGGAGCAGGATGAGGAGGATAGCATGAGGATGAGGATGAGGATGATGATGATGATGATGAGGATAGGATGAGGATAAGGATAAGTTTAGGATGAGGATGAGGATTAGGATAGGATGAGGATGAGGATGAGGATGAGGAATAGGAGCAGGATCAGGATAGGATGAGGATGAGGATAAGGAGGAGAGTAGGATGAGGATGAGGATTGGATGAGGAAGAGGACGAGGATAGGATGAGGAAGAGGATGAGGATGAGGATGAGGATGAGGATAGGATGAGCATGAGGATGAGCATGAGGATTAGGATTACGATGAGGATGAGGATGAGGATGAGGATAGGATGAGGATGTGGACGAGGATAGGATTTGGAAGAGCATGAGGAGGAGGGTAGGATGATGATGAGGACAATGATAGGATGAGGAAGAGGATGAGGATGAGGATAGGATGAGGATGAGGA
>NW_017727857.1:203494-203884 GCF_001865875.1 Lupinus angustifolius
AGGATAAGGATGAGGACGAGGATAGGATGAGGATGAGGATGAGGATGATGATGATGATGATGAGGATGAGGACAGGATGAGGATGAGGAAGAGGATGAGGATGAGGAAGAGGATGAGGATAAGGATAAGATGAGGATGAGGATGAGGATTAGGATAGGATGAGGATGAGGATGAGGAAGAGGAGCAGAATCTAGATAATATGAGGATGAGGATAAGATGAGGATAGGATGAGGAAGAGGACGAGGATAGCATGAGGAAGAGGATGATTACGAGGATGAGGATGAGGATGATTACGAGGATGAGGATGAGGATAGGATGATGATAAGGACAAGGATAGGATTAGGAAGTGGAAGAGGATGAGGATAGGATGAGGATGAGGATTAGGATAGG
>NW_017727857.1:203984-205814 GCF_001865875.1 Lupinus angustifolius
ATAGGATGAGGATGAGGATAGGATGAGGATGAGGATTAGATTAGGTTGAGGATGAGGTTGAGGATTTGGATGAGGAGGAGGATGAACATGAGGATAGGAAGAGGATGAGGAAGGACGAGGATGAGGATAGGATGAGGAATTGGAGGATGAGGATGAGGATAGGATGAGGATAAGGATGAGGATGATGATGATGAAGAGGATGAGGATATTATGAGGAAGAAGATGAGGATGAGGATAAGGATAAGATGAGGATGAGGATGAGGATTAGGATAGGATGAGGGTGAGGATGAGGAAGAGGAGCAGGACCTGGATAGGATGGGGATGTTGCTAAGATTAGGATAGGATGAGGAATATGATGATTAAGAGGATGAGGACGAGGATAGGATGAGGATGAGGATGAGGATGAGGATGAGGATGAGGGTGAGGATGAGGATGAGGATGAGGATGAGGATAGGATGAGGATAGGATGATGATGAGGACAAGGATAGGATGAGGAAGAGGATGAGGTTGAGGATGAGGATGAGGATTAGGATAGGATGAGGATGAGGATGAGGATAGGATGAGGAAGAGGATGAGGATGGGGATAAGGATAGGATGAGCATGAGGGAGGATAAGATGAGGACGAGAATGAGGATGAGGATGAGGATAGGATGAGGAAGAGGATGAGGATGGGGATAAGGATAGGATGAGCATGAGGATAGGATTAGGACGAGGATGAGGAATAGGAGGAGGATGAGGATGGGGATAAGAATAGGATGAGGATAGGATGAGGATGAGGATGAGGAGGAGGATAGGATGAGGATGAGGAAGAGGATAGGACAAGGAGGAGAATTGTGATGAGGATGAGGACGAGGATAGGATGACGACGAGGATGAGGATGAGGATGAGGATGAAGATGTGGATAGGATGAGGATGTGGATAGGATGAGGATGAGAATCAGGATGATGAGGATGAGGACGAGGATATGTTGAGGAAGAAGATATGATGATGATGAGGACGAGGATAGGATGAGGAAGAGGATGAGGATGAGGATCAGGAGGAGGATGAGGATGAGGATAGGATGAGGATGTGGACAAGAATAGGATGAGGATGAGGATGAGGACGAGTATGATTATGAGGATGAGGATGATGATGATGATGAGGATAGGATAGGATGATGATGAGGACGATGATCAGATGAGGAAGAGAAGGATGATGAGGATGAGGATGAAGAGGAGGAGGAGGAGGATGCGGATGAGGGGGAGGATAGGATGAGGATGAGGATGAGGATGAGGACGAGTACGACTATGAGGATGAGGATGAGGATGAGGATAGGATGAGGATAATGATGAGGATTGGATAGGATGAAGATGAGGACGAGGATATGATGAGGAAGAGGATGAGGACGAGGACGAGGATTGGATGAGGAAGAGGATTGGATGAGGAAGAGGATGATGATGAGGACAAGTATGATTATGAGGATTAGGATGAGGATGAACATAGGACGAGGATAAGGTTAAGGACGAGGACGAGCATGAGGATAGGATGAGGATGAGGATAGGATTAGGAAGAGGATGAGGACAAGGAGGATGAGGATGAAGAAGAGGATGAGGATAGGATGAGGATGAGGACGAGGATATGTTGAGGAAGAGGATATGATGATGATGAGGACAAGGATAGGATGAGGAAGAGGAGGAGGTTGAGGAGGAGGTTGAGGATGAGGATGAGGATGAGGACGAGGATATGATGAGGACAAGGATATGATGAGCAAGAGGATGAGGATGAGGACGAGGATTGGATGAGGAAGATGATGAGGATGAGGATAGGATGAGGATGAGGATAGGATGAGGA
>NW_017727857.1:205914-206291 GCF_001865875.1 Lupinus angustifolius
CGAGGATAGGATGAGGAAGAGGATGAGGATAGGATGAGGATGAAGATAGGATAAGGATGAGGATGAGGACGAGGATAGGATGACGACGAGGATAAGGATGAGGATGAGGGTAGGATGAGGATGAGGATAAGATGAGGATGAGGATAAAGATATGATGAGGACGAGGATGATGATAGGATTAGGATGAGGATAGGATAAGGATAGGATGAGGATAGGATGAGGATAGGATGAGGATGAGGATAGGATGAGGATCAAGATAGCATGAGGATAGGATGAGGATGAGGATGAGGATGAGGATAGGATGAGGATGAGGATGAGGAGGAGGAGGAGGAGGAGGAGGATGAGAATGAGGACGAGGATGAGGATGAGGATGAGGA
>NW_017727857.1:206391-207218 GCF_001865875.1 Lupinus angustifolius
TGAGGATGAGGACGAGGATAGGATGAGGATAGGACGAGGAGGAGGATAAGGATGAGGATGAGGATGAGGACGAGGATGAGGATGAGGATGAGGATGACGATGAGGATGAGAGCGAGGATAGGATGAGGAAGAGGATGAGGATGAGGATGAGGATGAGTATGATTATGAGGATTACGATTAGGATGAGGATAGGATGAGGATGAGGATGAGGATGAGGATATGATAAGGATGAGGTGGAGGATAGGATCATGATGAGGACAAGGATTGGACGAGGAAGAGGATTAGGATGAGGATAGGATGAGGATGTGGATGAAGATGAGGATAGGATGAGGATAGGAATAGGATGAGGATGAGGATAGGATGAGGATGAGGATGAGTTGAGGACGAGGAGAGGATGAGGATGAGGATGAGGGTAGGATTAGGATGAGGATGAGGATGAGGATGAGGATGAGGATAAGAATAGGATGAGGATGAGGATGGGGATGAGGATGAGGATCAGGATAGGATGAGGATGAGGATGAGGATGAGGATGAGGATGAGGATGAGTGATCGAGGCCGTACCTGATACAAATAATATAACAATTAAAACTGCAGTACTAGGTAGTGACTCCTAGGTTGTTTCCCAAGGATTATCTTTCAGCAAAGCTTCAAATACCTTATACTCACATACACACAAGGGGGGTTTTGCTGTTGGATAGTATGAACATAAATCAAAATCAGAAACAGTAGTTAAACAATGTAATAAAATGGCTAAATCCCTTTGGTTTGTCTGTTCACAACTCAATCCTCGGTTTCAAAAGATTATTTTCAGATTCCAACCATTAACT
>NW_017727857.1:207318-207783 GCF_001865875.1 Lupinus angustifolius
AGGTATGAAACGATTAACAAATTCACACGAACTAAGCATTCATGCACTAGGGAGAGTAAATCAACTAAGTGAAGATAAACTCAACCAACCAATTTCTAAGCAATGGCATTAAGCAAACTATATTTAGAAAAGATAGAGGAAATCAACAATAAAGAAATCGAAAATGCATTAATAACAAAACCTCAAGAGTTGTGATAGATTACCAAAGGAACTTAGTCCATAAATATAGCCTTCCATGGCAATGGAAGAGCAAACTGAAAATGAGAAAATGAAAGAGGGTGAAACCCTAGCAGAGCAAAAAAGAGGGAAAACGGATTTTGCTTTGTGTTTCAAAAATGAGGCAAAATGAAGTGTTTGTGTATGGAGTGGGGAATCCGAATTTAACCCCTCTAACACACATAAACCGAATTGGGCCTAAACAATGGGCCCAGAGCCAAATTACAATAAAAACAACTCCTAAATTAA
>NW_017727857.1:207883-210227 GCF_001865875.1 Lupinus angustifolius
GGATGAGGACGAGGATAGGATGAGGAAGAGGATGAGGATAGGATCAGGATGAGGATGAGGATAGGATAAGGATAAGGATGAGGACGAGGATAAGATGAGGACGAGGATAAGGATGAGGATGAGAGCAGGATGAGGATGAGGATAGGCTGAGGATAGGAAGAGGATCAGGATTAGGATAAGATGAGGATGAGGATAAGGATCAGGATAGGATTAGGACGAGGATAGGATGAGGACGAGGATACGATTAGGAACAGGATGACGATAGGATTAGGATGAGGATGAGGATGAGGATGAGGAGGATGATGAGGATGAGGATAAGAATAGGATGATGATGAGGATAGGATGAGGATGAGGATGAGACGAGGACGAGAATAGGATGAGGATGAGGATTGGATTAGGATGAGGACGAGAATGAGGATGAGGATAAGAATAGGATGAGGATGAGGATGGGGATGAGGATGAATATAGGATTAGGTTGAGGATGAGGATGAGGATGAGGATGAGGATAAGATTAGGATGAAGATGAGGATTAGGATAGGATGAGGACAAGGATGAGGACGTGGATAGGATGAGGATGAGGATGAGGACGAGGATAGGATGAGGATGAGGATGAGGATGAGGATAGGATGAGGATGAGGATGAGATGAGGACGACGATAGGATACGGAAGATGATGAGGATGAGGATAGGATAAGGATGAGGATGAGGATGAGGATAGGATGAGGATGAGGATGAGATGAGGACGACGATAGGATACGGAAGATGATGAGGATGAGGATAGGATAAGGATGAGGATGAGGATGAGGATAGGATGAGGATGAGGATGAGATGAGGACGACGATAGGATACGGAAGATGATGAGGATGAGGATAGGATAAGGATGAGGATGAGGATGAGGATAGGATGAGGATGAGGATGAGATGAGGACGACGATAGGATACGGAAGATGATGAGGATGAGGATAGGATAAGGATGAGGATGAGGATGAGGATAGGATGAGGATGAGGATGAGATGAGGACGACGATAGGATACGGAAGATGATGAGGATGAGGATAGGATAAGGATGAGGATGAAGATAGGATGAGGAAGAGGATGAGGATGAGGATGAGGACGAGTATGATTATGAGGATTAGGAGTAGGATGAGGATAGGATGAGGATGAGGATGAGGAGGAGGATGAGGATGAGGATAAGGATGAGGATAGAAAGAGGACGAGGATAGGATGATTATGAGGACAAGGATAGGATGAGGAAGAAGATGTGGATAGGATGAGGATGTGGATGAGGATGAGGATGAGGATAGGATGAGGATGAGGATGAGCATAGAGTGAGGATGAGGTTGAGTATGAGGATAGGATGAGAATGAGGATAGGATTAGGATGAGGATGAGGAGGAGGAGGAGGATGAGGATGATGATAAGAATAGGATGAGGATGAGGATAGGATGAGGATGAGGATGAGATGAGGACGAGGATAGGATACGGAAGATGATGAGGATGAGGATTGGATAATGATGAGGATGAGGATGAGGATGAGTATAAGAATAGGAATATGATGTGGATGAGGATAGGATGAGGATGAGGATGAGGATGAGGATGAGGATGAGGATGAGGATGAGGATAAGATTAGGATGAGGATGAGGATTAGGATAGGATGAGGACGTGGATAGGATGAGGTTGAGGACGAGGATAGGATAAGGAAGAGGATGAGGGTAGGATGAGGATGAGGATATGATATGGATGAGGATGAGGATGAGGATGAGGACGAGGATATGATGACAACGAGGATAAGGCTGTGGATGAGGGTAGGATGTGGATGAGGATAAGATGAGGATGAGGATAAGGATATGATGAGGATGAGGATGATCATAGGATTAGGATGAGGATAGGATAAGGATAGGATGAGGATAGGATGAGGATAGGATGAGGATGAGGTTGAGGATAGGATGAGGATGAGGATGAGGATAAGGATAGGATGAAGATAGGATGAGGATGAGGATGATGAGGAGGATGAGGACGAGGACGAGGACGGATGAGGAAGAGGATGAGGATAGGATGAGGATGAGGATGAGGATAGGATGACGACGAGGATAAGGATGAGGATGAGGGTAGGATGAGGATGAGGATGAGGATAAGGATGGGATGAGGATGAGGATGAGGATAAGATTAGGATAAGGATAGGATGAGGATAGGATGAGGATAGGATGAGGATGAGGATGAGGATTTTAGGAGGATGAGGATGAGGATGAGGAGAGGATTAGGATGAGGATGATGATGAGGATAAGGTGGAGGATGAGGATGAGGATAAGAATAGGATGAGGATGAGGATAGGATGAGGATGGGGATGA
>NW_017727857.1:210327-211151 GCF_001865875.1 Lupinus angustifolius
ATGAGGATGAGGATGAGGATGAGGATGAGGATGAGGATGAGGATGAGGATGAGGATGAGGATGAGGATGAGGATGAGGATGAGGATGGGGATGAGGATGAGGATAAGGATGAGGATGAGGATGAGGATGAGGGTGAAGATAAGATAAGGATGAGGATAGGATGATGATGAGGATATGATAAGGATAAGGATGAGGATATGATAAGGACGAGGATGAGGATGAGGATAAGATGACGACGAGGGTAAAGATGAGGATGAGGGTAGGATGAGGATGAGGATAGGCTGAGGATAGGATGATGATGAGGATAAGGAAAGGATGAGGATGAGGATAGGATTAGGATGAGGATAGGATCAGGATAAGATGTGGATGAGGATGAGGATGAGGATCAGGATAGGATTAGGATGAGGATAGGATGAGGAAGAGGACGAGGATAGGATGGGGAAGAGGATGAGTATGAGGATGAGGACGAGGATAGGACGAGGAAGAGGATGAGGATGAGGACAAGGACGAGAATGATTATAAGGATTAGGATGAGGATGAGGATAGGATGAGGATGAGAATGAGGATGAGGAACAGGATGAGGGTAGGATTAGGATGAGGATGACGATGAGGATGAGATGGAGGATGAGGATGAGGATAAGAATAGGATGAGATTGAGGATAGGATGAGGATGAGGATGAGGATGAGGATTAAGATTAGCATAAGATTAGGATGAGGATGAGGATTAAGATAGGATGAGGACGAGGATGAGGACGTGGATAGGATGAGGATGAGGAAGAGGATGAGGATAGGATGAGGATGAGGATGAGGATAGGATGACGACG
>NW_017727857.1:211251-211516 GCF_001865875.1 Lupinus angustifolius
CTCATCCTCATACCCATCCTCATCCTACCCTCCTCTTCATCCTCATCCTCCTCCTCATTTTATCTTTATCCTCATCCTCATCCTATCCTCTTCCTCATCCTATCCTCCTCTTCATCCTATACTCATCCTCATCGTCATCCTCCTCCACCAATTCCTCATCCTATCATCATCCTCATCCTCATCCTCCTCCTATCCTCATCCTCCTCATCCTTATCCTCATCCTCATTCTTTCCTCCTCCACAACCTCATCCAATCCTCATCCTCC
>NW_017727857.1:211616-211906 GCF_001865875.1 Lupinus angustifolius
TCCTATCATATCCCTAATCCTCATCCTCATCCTCATCCTATTTTTCCTCCTCACCCTCATCCATCCTCATCCTCATCCTAATCTCCTCATCATCCTCATCCTATCCATATCCTCATTCTCCTCCTCATCCTCATCCTCTTCCTCGTCCGCATTCTATCCTCATCCTCATCCTCATTCTCGACCTCATCTTATCCTCATCCTCATCCTATCCTTATTCTCATGCTCCTCCTATCCTCATCCTCATCCTCATCCTCATCCTCATCCTCATCCTCATCCTCATCCTCATCCTC
>NW_017727857.1:212006-214847 GCF_001865875.1 Lupinus angustifolius
ATCCTCATCCTCATCCTCATCCTATCCTCATCCTCATCCACATTCTCGTCCTCCTCCTACCCTCCTCCTCATCCTCATCCTATGCTCATTCTCATTCTCGTCGACATCCTTTCCTCTTCCTCATCCTCATCCTCATCCTTCTCCTCATCCTCCTCTTCATCCTATCCTCATTCTCATCCTCATCCTCATCCTTCTCCTCATCCTCCTCTTCATCCTATCCTCATTCTCATCCTCATCCTCATCCTTCTCCTCATCCTCCTCTTCATCCTATCCTCATTCTCATCCTCATCCTCATCCTTCTCCTCATCCTCCTCTTCATCCTATCCTCATTCTCATCCTCATCCTCATCCTTCTCCTCATCCTCCTCTTCATCCTATCCTCATTCTCATCCTCATCCTCATCCTTCTCCTCATCCTCCTCTTCATCCTATCCTCATTCTCATCCTCATCCTCATCCTTCTCCTCATCCTCCTCTTCATCCTATCCTCATTCTCATCCTCATCCTCATCCTTCTCCTCATCCTCCTCTTCATCCTATCCTCATTCTCATCCTCATCCTCATCCTTCTCCTCATCCTCCTCTTCATCCTATCCTCATTCTCATCCTCATCCTCATCCTTCTCCTCATCCTCCTCTTCATCCTATCCTCATTCTCATCCTCATCCTCATCCTTCTCCTCATCCTCCTCTTCATCCTATCCTCATTCTCATCCTCATCCTCATCCTTCTCCTCATCCTCCTCTTCATCCTATCCTCATTCTCATCCTCATCCTCATCCTTCTCCTCATCCTCCTCTTCATCCTATCCTCATTCTCATCCTCATCCTCATCCTTCTCCTCATCCTCCTCTTCATCCTATCCTCATTCTCATCCTCATCCTCATCCTTCTCCTCATCCTCCTCTTCATCCTATCCTCATTCTCATCCTCATCCTCATCCTTCTCCTCATCCTCCTCTTCATCCTATCCTCATTCTCATCCTCATCCTCATCCTTCTCCTCATCCTCCTCTTCATCCTATCCTCATTCTCATCCTCATCCTCATCCTTCTCCTCATCCTCCTCTTCATCCTATCCTCATTCTCATCCTCATCCTCATCCTTCTCCTCATCCTCCTCTTCATCCTATCCTCATTCTCATCCTCATCCTCATCCTTCTCCTCATCCTCCTCTTCATCCTATCCTCATTCTCATCCTCATCCTCATCCTTCTCCTCATCCTCCTCTTCATCCTATCCTCATTCTCATCCTCATCCTCATCCTTCTCCTCATCCTCCTCTTCATCCTATCCTCATTCTCATCCTCATCCTCATCCTTCTCCTCATCCTCCTCTTCATCCTATCCTCATTCTCATCCTCATCCTCATCCTTCTCCTCATCCTCCTCTTCATCCTATCCTCATTCTCATCCTCATCCTCATCCTTCTCCTCATCCTCCTCTTCATCCTATCCTCATTCTCATCCTCATCCTCATCCTTCTCCTCATCCTCCTCTTCATCCTATCCTCATTCTCATCCTCATCCTCATCCTTCTCCTCATCCTCCTCTTCATCCTATCCTCATTCTCATCCTCATCCTCATCCTTCTCCTCATCCTCCTCTTCATCCTATCCTCATTCTCATCCTCATCCTCATCCTTCTCCTCATCCTCCTCTTCATCCTATCCTCATTCTCATCCTCATCCTCATCCTTCTCCTCATCCTCCTCTTCATCCTATCCTCATTCTCATCCTCATCCTCATCCTTCTCCTCATCCTCCTCTTCATCCTATCCTCATTCTCATCCTCATCCTCATCCTTCTCCTCATCCTCCTCTTCATCCTATCCTCATTCTCATCCTCATCCTCATCCTTCTCCTCATCCTCCTCTTCATCCTATCCTCATTCTCATCCTCATCCTCATCCTTCTCCTCATCCTCCTCTTCATCCTATCCTCATTCTCATCCTCATCCTCATCCTTCTCCTCATCC
Organism: Lupinus angustifolius; assembly: GCF_001865875.1. Lineage (NCBI taxonomy): Eukaryota > Viridiplantae > Streptophyta > Magnoliopsida > Fabales > Fabaceae > Lupinus > Lupinus angustifolius. Next base: position 213,959 of record NW_017727857.1, read on the forward strand.
TCCTCTTCATCCTATCCTCATTCTCATCCTCATCCTCATCCTTCTCCTCATCCTCCTCTTCATCCTATCCTCATTCTCATCCTCATCCTCATCCTTCTCCTCATCCTCCTCTTCATCCTATCCTCATTCTCATCCTCATCCTCATCCTTCTCCTCATCCTCCTCTTCATCCTATCCTCATTCTCATCCTCATCCTCATCCTTCTCCTCATCCTCCTCTTCATCCTATCCTCATTCTCATCCTCATCCTCATCCTTCTCCTCATCCTCCTCTTCATCCTATCCTCATTCTCATCCTCATCCTCATCCTTCTCCTCATCCTCCTCTTCATCCTATCCTCATTCTCATCCTCATCCTCATCCTTCTCCTCATCCTCCTCTTCATCCTATCCTCATTCTCATCCTCATCCTCATCCTTCTCCTCATCCTCCTCTTCATCCTATCCTCATTCTCATCCTCATCCTCATCCTTCTCCTCATCCTCCTCTTCATCCTATCCTCATTCTCATCCTCATCCTCATCCTTCTCCTCATCCTCCTCTTCATCCTATCCTCATTCTCATCCTCATCCTCATCCTTCTCCTCATCCTCCTCTTCATCCTATCCTCATTCTCATCCTCATCCTCATCCTTATCCTCATCCTCATCCTTATCCTCATCCTCATCCTCTTCCTCATCCTCCTCCTCATCCTCCTCTTCATCCTATCCTCATTCTCATTTTCTTCCTATCCGCATCCTCATCCTCGTCCCCATCGTAACCTCGTCCTCATCCTCGTCGTCATCCACATCCTCATCCTCTTCTTCATCCTATCCACATCCTCATCAACATTCTCATCCTCATCCTGTCCTCATCCTCATCCAAGCCTCACCCTCATTCTCGTCCTCATCCTATCCTC
>NW_017727857.1:214947-215308 GCF_001865875.1 Lupinus angustifolius
TGGATGAGGATAAGGATAGAATGAGGAGGAGGAGGCGGAGGAGGATGAGGAAGAGGCTCGGGATGAGGATGACGATGAGGATGAGGACGAGGTTAGGATGAGGATGAGGATGAGGATAAGGATAGGAGGAGGATGATAATGAGGATAGGATTAATAGGAGGATGAGGAAGAGGAAAGGATGAGGACGAGAATGAGAATGAGGATAGGATGTGAATGTGGAAGAGGATGAGGAAGAGGATAGGGATAGGATGTCGAAGAGGTCGAGGATGAGGATAGGATGAAGACGAGAATGAGGATGAGGATGAGGATAGGATGAGGATGAGGATGAGGATAGGATGAGGATGAGGATGAGGATAGGATG
>NW_017727857.1:215408-215733 GCF_001865875.1 Lupinus angustifolius
GAGGATGAAGATAAGGAAGAGGCTAGGATGAGGATGAGGATAGGAGAAGGATGAGGATGAGAATGAGAATGAGGATAGAATGAGGATGAGGAAGAGCATATGATGAGGAGTAGAATGAGGATGACGATAGGATAAGGATGAGGATAGGATGAGTTCGAGAATGAGGATGAGGAATAGGATAGGCTGAGGACGAGAATGAGAATGAGGATAGGATGAGGAGGAGGATGAGGATACGTTGAGGATGAAGACGAGGATAGGATTAGGATAAGGATAGGATGACGATGAGGATGAGGATGAAGATGAGGATGAGGACGAGGATAGGTTG
>NW_017727857.1:215833-216180 GCF_001865875.1 Lupinus angustifolius
ACGTGAGTTGATAGGTGGAAGAACACAAATTGTTTATTTGGGAAATAATTTAACAATACCTAGCAAAAATTGATCAACAACACTTGACAAACAATTTTCATTAGAATGGATAGTAGTAAAAAGAAATTTTCCGCAAGAAGGTAGATACAAGGGTTGTGTTGTAACCAAGGCACTCTTAACCTCACTTTGAATTTCACTCATAGTTGTTGCACTCTTGGTGTTTTCACTCGAAGTGTTTTCCTCCCTTAGGGTGTTATCCTCACTCACAAGTGTTTCACTCAAGGCTCTCTTGCTCACAAGTGTTTCACTCAAATCTCCCTTAAGTGTTTCACTCGAATCTCCCTTGC
>NW_017727858.1:0-787 GCF_001865875.1 Lupinus angustifolius
TGATGTATATTAGTATGTAATAATTTTCAAATATATGTTTGATATATATAATATATTTTATAGAAAGCATAATTATGAAAAATATATTAATTAAGCTATTATTGTTAATCAAATCTTAATATATTTTGGAAACTAAAGATAATAATCATGTGCCTTTCATCCCCTTGACTAACACAAAATTTTGATTTGAAGATAGAGAAAATCCATGAAGAGATAGAGAAATAAAAAATCAAATAATAAAACATAGCGTTAACAACAAAAGTTGATTTTATTTGGATATCCATATTTCCATTTTGCTGCTACACAAAATCATTAACATACATAAGTCCCACAAAAATTATATTATGTTAGATTTCAAATCTTGAGAACTTAAATCCGTTGGTGATAAATAATTTATTTAATATTTATTTAATTTATACATGTGAAAGTCCTATTGGTGATAAATGGATTTGGGATAGAGAAATAATATAAAAATGTAATAAGAGAAACCAGCTGAATGATTATTGTGTCAACATTAGTTAAGATTTTCTTCTATTTTATACAAAAATATTATTAAGTGATAAATATAAAGTAATGTGTGAGGTTCAAGAATCTTTGTTTGTTTTCTGTTTTTAATGTTTAATGTAGGGTAGCAGAGCAATTATGAAGATGGAAATAATTAAATAAATGAAGAGGGTGAAGTAGGTATATAGGTATAGGTGGAGATTATTAATTTCTTTGCTATAAATTAATAATCTGTGTTTCAAGCAACTACGTGTCCTGCATCTCAGTATCTTATGTTCTACGC
>NW_017727858.1:887-1169 GCF_001865875.1 Lupinus angustifolius
TATACACCATTCCATTCCTTGCAACCTGCGCCTTGAGAGGTTGCGTACACGGAACACTTAAAATAATATAAGAATATTAAAAATGAAATGAAAGTATTTGATTTATTATAGAAGAAATTATTAACTTTGTACACTTAAAACACACTACAATAACAGTCACAACAATTATTAAGAGTTATTATGAAAATGTAACGATGAATGAATAAGATTTTATACAATACATTATAAACTATTGAATATTATGAATTATATTCTAATTATAATGATTACTATGTAAAATTA
>NW_017727858.1:1269-1876 GCF_001865875.1 Lupinus angustifolius
ATTATAACTTAATTATATTATTAAATAAATTAAGTAATGAAATACATTATACTATTACGCTATATACTGTACTATAATAAAATGAAATCAAATATATATACAATTTGAATACTACAAATTACAGAAGCATACTGGTCAAAATTTAAAATAAATGAAAAAAAGATAAATTTAAATTTGAATAAAAATCCTACATTCAACCGTCAAAGATGATTAATTAAATTGTTAACAACCATATATTAATTTTGATTCCCTAAATGAGTGGCAGACATTGGAAATCAAAAAGAAAAATTCAGCATTTATTGCACTGACCCTGCAAATGCCATTGAAATCTCCATTTTTTAATCCATTTACAAACACCATTTTTCACTTAACTTTAGAAAAGGGTAAGCATAAAAGCATCAGTTTTGAACCAGAAATCTTTGTGTTTTTAATTTTCATTTGTAATAGTAGATCTTGGTTTTGAAAGAGTTAGAGAGAGATAAAGGTAAAGTTTGGGTTGAAACAATATAATTTATTTATGCAATTACTAAAGTTTGAAATATTTATTTTCTCTTTCTTCTTCTTCTGTGTAGTGTTTCTGGAATTTTCCATTTTCTTCATTGATGAG
>NW_017727858.1:1976-68692 GCF_001865875.1 Lupinus angustifolius
AACCACTAATCCAAAACCCGATTCTCCGGTGCCGGAACTCCAATCTACGGTTTCTCCAAATGCCAATTCTCTCGACTCAGAGACCCAAGATTCTAGGGTTACAGTTTCTTCAGAGGTAAATTTTGAACTTTCAGATCAAAAAACTGTTGATTTAAACAATAGAACTGAGAAGTTTTGAGGTTCTAATACCAAATCGAAATCGTTGTTTTCGGAATTCGATGATTATGTTGCTGGAATGAGAGATAGTGATTTAGGTCATGGTTTTGAAATTGGTGATATGGTTCGGGGGAAGGTGAAAGCTCATCCATGGTGGCCTGGGCATATATATAACGAAGCATTTGTGCCGCCTTCAGTGTGTAGAACTAAGAGGGAAGGGAATTTATTGGTGGCATTCTTTGGAGATAGTAGTTATGGGTGGTTTGAACCATCTGAATTTATCGCCTGGGCATATATATAATGAGTTATTTTTACAGTAGTAGACGAAGACATTGTTGGTATATAATGTTAGAATTTTTCCCTTATTATACTTCATTAATCTAATTTGTCATTATTTCATTTTGCTCTTTTTCAGAAATGTCATATGCAGACTCCACATTCCCTAAAGGAAAAAGACCAGATGAACTGTTTGTCTTTTTCCAGTCAAAAAGCCATTAAAAAATATTGTTAAAGTGGAGTTGAAACTTTTGCAGACCTTCCACTATTTGTCTTCTAGAGGTATATTGTTCAACTTTGTCATTGAAGTTTTTTATTATTGTATTTCATGTGAAAAGTAGCATATGAGGAGATTTTATTGGACAATTAACACATGTTGATATTCAAAGTTAAATGTAATCATAGAAATTATAAGCCATGTATAATAATCTGCACTTTAAATTTTATAGCACATTACTGATACCATGGTTATATAACATTTTTTTAAAATAATAAGGAGATCAAGCCTTCATACTATGTTAAAATATAAGTGTACTTTACATATGTATATAGTATAAAATGCAGCAGAGGGGTATAGGGTAATGTTTGTTCTTCTATTTTTTTTGTAGGGGAGTAGTTTCTGATTCTGTTGTTCTATTTCTTAGATTATATGGAGAAGTAGTTGAGAGAGATTGGTTTGGTGAAAAAGGAGTTTGTGTGTATTAGTGTGATATGATTGAAGGTGTCAACTTATCTCATTCCATGCATTAATAGATACAGCTAGGCGTGTGAAGAAACGTGTCTCTCTCACCATTGAGTCATTGACTAAACTAAATGCAGACTTGTACATGGTTGTTAGCAAAATATGTTTTTTTTTATAAACAAAAAGTGTCGCAGATTACAGATCTTACAGAAGACTATGAAAGAAACTGAAAACAGTTCTTTGAACAATCTCAAGATAAGATTTTCAAACTCTTTGAAATTGTGTCATGATCACAATTGTAATTAAGATTTTCAATTAGCTATACTTCCCACATAGGGTATAAATATGATTTTGGAAGCATGTAATACTGCACCTAAAACAGTTATTTTAGAAATCTTAATTATAGTTATAGTAAAGCATACAAAAAGTATCATTGCTTGGTTAATTAAAAAAGGGAAAATTAAGTTGTCTTCTACCTTAAACCACTTTTTAATCATATCACACTAATATACACAAACTCCTTTCAGTAATTCTTAGATTGTGTTAAAAACCTATGGTTGAAAATGAATAAATAAAGAACATGAAGTTGCAGTCTAAAGAGTAGGATGTTCATTATGAAGTTTATAATGAACATATATTATAGAACATAGAAAATCAGAAGAAAAAAAGCAAAGAAGTGAAAAGTACCTGAAAATGTTTGAAGTTACACAAACTGGTTCATGAAATAATGATGCAACCTATGGTAGTTCCTAGTTAAGTGGTGAAATCTGTACAAACATACAGTCTGAATTAACAACAAATAAAAACAGAAGAGAGAAAAATAGAGGAAAAAACAGGATGGTATGAGAAATACCTGAGAGTTGGAAGAAATTATTTTGTGAAGCCAATAAATTATTGGCTCTAATGAAACAAATTCCAAGCCAAGATGAGTAGTAGTAGCATGTTCTTCAATAAACAACACAATAAAAGTAGAAGTTGTAGTGAGTTATTGGTTATTAAGAGATCTTAAATTTGTTATAGTAGAGAGAAAAATGAAAAAAGAAATAGAGAAAGGATGAGAAATAGTGGAAGGTGTATGTATAGTATTTTTTGTAAAAAAATAACCTTCTTAGTAGAAGGTAGTAATAAGCCAAGGAGTTGCCACGTTTTCTTCAAAAATGCCCTTGAATATTGCCATGATATAGACAATGGCAGTTTTGTAACTGTTGAAAACCTTCTTCAACCATGATATAGATAATGGCAGTTTTGTAACTTGGTGGTATTGGTGTTCAGTTTTTTAACTGGCATAAAATGTGGCATTATCTTTGTGAAGTTTTTACCCATGATGAGGATGATTTTGCCATGATCTGTTTAACATCTGCATTGCAGTTGACATGCTCTAAATATTTGCTTATGAATGTTTGTTTATTGTTTTTTGTATTACCAGAGTGACCCATGATTCTGGTTTCTCTTCATGCTGCTGAGATGGTATATTGATTGATGATCAATGAGGTGATGTTGTGAGGCTATGTGATGGTTATAGAAGAAACTTTTGGTAGAAATTAAAAAATAGTGAGGGGAAAAATGGGGATTCAGAAATTACACCACAGTGTTGTGGTTATACTATGTATTTTATTATCTTAACATATCACTTTTGTTTTGAAGTTACTTTAATAATAGAGCAAAGGTTAAAATTGGAATATTAAAATTACACCATCTATGGCAGTTAACAATTGTTTTGCCTTTATATAATGGTATAGATATGTGCTTTATTCCTTTAATCATATTTAATTGTATTTATGTGTTTAGACAATTATAATTTTAATTACCATATTTGATATCTCATAATTATTAGATCATAATTTTATTTTCTATATTTTAGCCACAAAAAACATAGTGACGACTCCAAATTAATCGGGAGAGATAGAAGTTGAATTCATTTTTTATTAAGTCGCAGGTCAGTCTTCCAATCAAAAACCGGGTCGCGACATAGGGAAATTATGATTATTTGCATAGTTTGAGAAAGTTTTGGACATATTGATGTTTATCTCATGTAGCTTTTTTATTAATCTAAAAGTAAGAATGGTTTATAAATAACAAATGAATGAACTAATAGCTCAACCCTAAAAACACCATGGTTATAAAAAAAATTATAAAAGTAATTGTTGTCTAATATATACTAAGATTATAGTTTAAAATTGTACTGCATAGGCTTTTTAAAACTAATATGACGACACTTAGAAAACTATGGTCAAATGTATATAAAAGAAATTATAAAAATAAAAGGAATGGTCATCTTCACGTATGAAATCTAAAAGGGAATGAAAATCCCTAATCTTCATCTTCTCTTCTCTTCCATAGGCGGCGTCAGTGGCCAAGGCTATCGACGACGGCGACGATTGGGGCCGCCAATGGCGACGGTGACGCCCTGAGACCGTTTTCTCTTCTTCTCCTCTCTATTATTTCCTTAAAAGGAGATTATAATCCCTAATTCCATCTTCTCATTCTCTCCGGGATAGCTTCCGAGGAGCCATCTATGGTAAACACCGAATCTGAAAGGGCGCATTGGCGGTGGTGCAACCTCAATAGTCGTTCCCGCCCCAAATACTAACCCCATAACCTAAGAATTACTGAAACCCGAGAGAGAGAGAGAGAGAGAGAGAGAGAGAGGAAAGATGTCGACTGGTCACGGTTTCAGATCATGCACAAGAGACTCGTTCTCTCGCGCTTTCGGGAAGAAGGGTACAATCCCTCTCANGACACTTAGAAAACTATGGTCAAATGTATATAAAAGAAATTATAAAAAAAATTGTTGTCTAATATACTCTAAAACAATGATTTTAAAAAATTGTTGTCTAATATCGGTAATATTGTTGTCTAATATACTCTAAAACCATCATAGTACATAAATATAAAAAATAACAAATAAGACAACACTATTAAAAATCATGGACTGATGTATTTTAAGATAATAATTTTAAAATCGTAGAGAATTGAGGCATTACTATAGGTCAAAAATGTAATAGATGTCTATGGTTTATTTAACGTCCATAAGTGTATTGTATCTATACTTACAGTTTTATTAGCTGTCACTAATACATATAGTTATCAATCTAGACCTCTGAAAAATGTGTTTCGCCGGCCCATTTGCCGCAATGCCCATGGACATTTCTATTGTACAATGCAGGCAGCCTGCGGGCTTAATGTAATAAAAAGTGAAGAAAATTTCAAATAAATTATAAGGTTTTTTAAAAAAAAAATCTTCAATTATTAAATTTTTTTCTATTATAGTATTAGTTTTTGCTTTTATATTTATTATCATTAGCTCGTTTTAAAACGGGCAGGGCATGTCATTTTGTGCGTTAAGACAATGTGCACATACTCGGACCTGCATAAAATATTATGGGCATTTTTTAGCACGGGCGAAACGGGTCGGACGATGTGTTTTGTCATCTCTAATTATAAGCACTCAAAAAGAGTGAGACTCATCTCTAGTAATAGAGAGGAAAGTGTTGTGAAAATGCAAAGGAAAAAGAACATAGATTAACATTTATATTATTTTTATTTAATATGAGATTATATTTTTATCCTTAAAATACAAAAGAAAGAGAAATTTATTTACTATTTAACAAAAAATTCATTGTCACATCACATATGACATGTGTCACCACCTCAATGAAATTTTTCCCACCAAAAAACTTATACATTCTTTACACATTCATTTTAATCACCATACATGATTTGCCCATCAAACACATTAAATATCAATGATTTTCTCATCAATAATTTATGTTATACATTCATTATTCATTTTAATCATCATCAATGATTTGTCAATCACGTTAAAGATTTTAAACTGAAACACTTATCCCTCTCTATTATCCTTTCATATCTCTATTTTCTTCTCTTCCCCTTTTGTTTCATATTTCATCATTCATTTATCTCATATCTACAATCCAATGTTTCATTCATAGAATTAAAATTGTGTTCATCACAAAAACATGTGTAGTCATTTCTTATTTTGTAGATATATTCTTTCTTTTTTCTTTGGTTTTTGTTGTTTATTATTTCATTGATTTGTTTATTTTGTAGATGTATTCTGATTGATTTCATTCTTTCGTAGATTTATTCTTCCAATAATCATCTTCGTTAGTGTCTGATTTTTAAGGGTTTCATCCTTAGCAACGACCAAACCCTCAAAAACTATGATATGTACTCGATCTCCATTTATATATATAATATATACATTTACTTACAAGTTACACTATTGTATTTGTTTGTTTGTTGTTATTAATTTATTTATCTCCTCATCTTATCTTGTTTTTATCATTTTATCTCTTCATTTGCATTTTTCTATTAAAATATTTACATGTCTACTATCTTCTATATATGAATTGAATGGGCTAATGAATATATTTGTTATAGTTGTCCAAAGAAGATGCTATTTTCATCAAATAAAAATTGATTTGAAATCATTTCTTTTCTTCATGTTATAAAATAATATATCTTTCTTAATTGATAAAACAAGAGATAAGATAATTTGAAATGTAAGAAATGTAATAATAAAAAAAGATAAGGTGAGGAAATTTGATTAGGATAATAATGATGATAATTAAGAATAGTAGTGAAATTTAATTAGAAGATTCTCTTACATTACATAATCTATTTATTATTCAGCTATAATTATGCATAAATTATTTTCATCTCTTTACTATTTTACATATTATTTCTTATTCTAAGAATGACTGAGTAAGAAAGAAACCCTAAAAAATGGTACCTGAAAGTTTGAATGTGGATGATCTAATAGTAGTGGGATGTGAGAGTTTGTAATGAATTATAACGAAATGATTCATTTTAATCATATTATTCTTCTATATGTATTTATGGCTTAATAAAAAACAATATCATTGATTTGATTTAATTGCGATAATGAATTGTTTCTTCTGGGTATAATCTATTAAAATCAATCAAAAAATATACATAAATTTTTAGCATTGTAAATTTGTAATATATATTTGATTTGTCTTTGTTTGAATTATTTATAATCTGCATTTTGAATGAATCGATTTATTCATTTCTTAATTGATTAAATGTGTTTGTAATGCTTCCACCAAATTAGGAATTATTTGGTATGATTTGAGTTTTTTACTTTAAATTGCAAAATTATGGTTTAGCACCTTCAATCAAATTTCATATATTACAATCATTTATGAATTGCTTTTGTGAAATTTACGATTATCCGTTCAAATTTCAATATGTTGTTTTCTGCCATTGATACTTTGTAATTCACTTGAGGGATGAATTAACTCCAATTTATTTCGAATGATCAATTTGTCAAGTAATTAGAAATTGATACATTAATTGTTTAGCTAGTTCAACAATTAACATTAACTACTCAACCATTAATGTTCGTTTAATATTCTTTATTTGGACTTAAGAGAAATAAACTCATAACTATATGCTACATTTGTTTTTACCTTATATTCATGATTATATTTTATAAAATAAAATTACAACAATCTATTATCTATTACCTATATATGAATTGGCTATATATGTATTGAATGAACCATACTAATTACAAAATTAAATAATTTCAAAATTTGACACTGAGATTTGAAAGATGATATTTTTGCCAAAAGTCATTCTCAATCTTCTTTCAAAAGTAAGGGATATTTGATTTATGTTTGTTTGAATTATTTCTAAACTATATCAGTGATTTTGATTTTGTGTAACAGCGTCTCTAAAAACATTTCTTGCAAATATCACAATAACTATTCTTCAAGATATCATTTTTTTTAATATAAGCAACAACGCATTGCTAATACATTGAGTTATCCACAACATATGAATTTAATAATGCATATGAATAAACTTAATTCAAACATTAAAAATATTAATTCAAGTATGTATATTATAAAAGTGACAGTTTTAATACAAAAATATGTATAGTAAAATATCAGTTATATAGAAAAATTTATCTTCCAAATAATAGAAATGAATCTTTAATTTATGAGTTATTTTCATACAATGATTATTACCTAAAACATAATCAAATAAAATGACATTTAATTATACTATATTTGAATGCTAAAAATATATTCAAATATTTATACACAATGAACCTCAATCTAAAATAAAACATAAGCATTCGAGAGATATGCTAAAAAAATCCTTATAACTTTATACGGTACTTATAAACGTAATCCCAAAAAAATATGATGCAAAAAGAAGTCCTTATATTTATAATTTTATATAGATAATACAGAGGTGAGATATTATCCAATACAATTTCAATTTTATTTATCGAGTTATTTTAGAATCAAATACTTTATATAATCATACTTTCAACAAATTAATATTTATACAAATGCATATATAAATGTTAATGTTGTACATATAACCTCAAAAATTAATATTAATATTGCAAGTATATGAACGTATCAATCTAAAATAAAAAAAGAATCCAAAATAAAAACAATGATTAACATTGCAATAATAACTATTAGGGTTTAGGATTAATCAAAACTTACGTACAATAGCAAAATATTAATCCTTATCAAACTATAGTAAATCAATAAATTTATCTTTGCTTATAACAAAAAGAAGCATTACAAAATTACTTATGATGAATTTTTGAATTTAGAAAATATATGTTGTCTAGAACTGGGTTACCGTGAATAAATTGGGCAGAACTTATACAATTATTTGATCCAAATCCAGAGAATTATTAATAACACAATTAAACAGGCATATGAACTTCTAAAGATAGAAAACACAAGCAATACAAAACACATTTATCACAATTAAATAGATTGTAACTTACTTAATTATTAGCACTTCCATGTTAAACTATGCATAAGAGACAACCATTTAGACAAACTATATATTATTGAAAAATAGTCACACTCAAACAATTTACAAAATGAAGATTTTATGCACATTTGATGTTGAAAATTTAACAAAATTTAATTTTCACGAACTCACGGGTAAGACTTTTCTTACATTTTGCCCTCGAGTCACTTATTTTACTTTGTCAAATTAATATTTTGTCTACCTTCCTCATAATTATGTAACGGATAAGGAATTCAACGTTATAAAAATTACCAAATATTCATTGTGTTACACATATTTTCAAATGAGAAAAATATAGACAAAAACAATATAATACTAAAAATAAAATATAAATAGAGAATAACTCAAGATATTACTTCTCTTTTATTTAATTTAGTTTACGATTTAGTTTTTATACATTATCAATATAAATTTGTTCCCCTCTAACACCTAATTGTACAAGATTCTATCTATGACTTTTAAAGTAATTATTATGAAAGCAAAAGAAAAATATAATGGTTCAATACATGATTTATTGACATTATAAAATATATGTACATCATGCATAAACAAAGAAACAACTTATGCAAGTGCACATATATACTGCTAGTACTATTAAAAAGCAAAATAAAATTAAAGTAGTCACATTGAAAATTTCTCCCAATGAAAGATCGAATCCCTAGAAGAAAAATCAAAATAACAGTTATATGGGGCAAGACAACTTGAACCCTCAAAACTTCTTTTATGGGATAATTAAATCCCCAAATGTGGCCTAAGTTAAGTGAATGACTCGTGAAAAAAAACTTCAGAAATTATATGATGGTTTTTATTATAAGGGAAAAGACTATGGCAAATTTACGGTATAGGTGTATTTTGACTTTGTAATTATCATAGTAGTGTAACTTTATTTTTTATTACCAAAGTAGTGTAAAATTGTAGAAACTGTCAATAACCAAGGTGTTTTCCCTTTTTTTTGGTCCCATCCACACCTAAATCGTCAACCTCATAGGAGTTTTATTTTTTATTCATTTTGTAAAGAAATCGTCAACCATGTAGGCATTTTCGGTTTTATTTATTTATTTTCCAGGAGCAAAATCATTGGTGATGTAGGAGTTTTATTTTTTAATCATAAAGTACATAAATTGTTGGTGTCATTAGAGTTTTTGATATTATTTTTTTAGTTTTCATGGCAAAGTCGTTGGTGCCATTGAAGTTTTTCATATATATATATATATATACTTTTAATTTCCATGGCAAAGTGGTTGGTGTCATTGGAGTTTTTCACATATATATTTTTTTAATTTGCCTAACAAAATCTTTTGTGGCAACAGAGCTTTTGGAATTTAATTTTTTAAAAGATGTCCACATATATCATTGCATAATTGTAAATTCTATACATGCATAATAAATACAAACTGTCAGTTGAAAGAACAAGAGAACTCCGTGTGAACATACACCTGAAGAGAGTTTCAAATTTGTTTTACCCAAAATCACCTATATCTTTTTTTCCCACTGGACCACATGAATTATTACACTTCAACATGAAATTTCAAACCAAATTATTCAAGAAAATGCAGCGAGTGCTTTTGCAAAACAAAACCATTCATTTTAGGGTTAAAGTTAATCTACTAGATATATGTGGACATCTTTTAAAAAATTAAATTCCAAAAACTCCATTGCCCCAATCGATTTTGTTAGGCAAATTAAAAAATATATATATGAAAAACTCCAATGGCACTGACGACTGTCATGGAAATTAAAAAAAAAATCAAAAACTCAAATGGCACCAACGATTTATGTACTTTATAATTAAAAAAATAAAACACCTACATCACCAACGATTTTGCTCCTGGAAAATAAAAAAAAATGAAAAACGCCTACATGGTTGACGATTTCTGTACAAAATGAATAAAAAAATAAAACTCCTATGAGGTTGACGATTTAGGTGTGGATGAGACAAAAAAAATGGGAAACGCCTTGGCTATTTACGATTTCTACAATTTTACACTACTTTGGTAATAAAAAATAAAGTTACACTAATATGGTAATTACAAAGTCAAAGTATACCTATACTGTAAATTTGCCAAAAGACTATAAAAATAACATAAATTTTCTTTCTAATTATTCATTAACATCAACTTATAAATCATTATTGTTTTATTTTGTTATATATGTAACAATATTACTATATTAACTACTTTAAACTCTGAAATTTACTTATTATCTTTTTCTTAATCAATTTTGCATTTTTACGATGGTTTTCTTTAGATATCATGTTGACTAATATACATTATTGCGTTGCTACTAATAGGGGTATTCAGTGTTTATTTGAATCGTTTTTAGGCAAAAATTATCCCAGCAAAATAAGTAATTACTAATGAACATGCAGTCCGGTTCAATCTGGTCTGTTTATTTTAATATGTCCGACCAAACCTATCCAAATATTATATGCAGTTTGCCTCAGTTTAGATTGAATTTTATAAAAAATGAAAATTGTACGTACACCCAAAACTCATAAATATGACTAAATATTAAGCATAAAACAAAAAAAATAATGTTCTATGTCAAAACAACATTAAAAGTAACCAGCACTAGAGAACATGAATAAACAACAAAACAATGACAATAAAATAAACAGCAAAAGCAAAAGTGAAGTAAACAACAACATGAGTACACTTAAACAATTTCGACTCGATCTGAATCGAAGAAGTGAAATTGAAAACTGGATCAGGTCGATCAGTCTTTAAAAAATAAATCCTATACAATCAAAACACATTTTGTTTTTGTGGTTTTAATCTATTTTGGATTAATTTTCGGTTTAATTTTTGGACAGGTCTGGATTCGAATATAGCAAATTACTTGCTCAAGAAAAAAAATTAATGGCACCTACTTTAAAGGTAATTATACAATGAAAAAAAATTAATGTTACCTTTTGCAAAATACTAGAGAATAAAATATTTCCTCGTACCAGGAAATAAATTATCTCCTTAAACCTACTCGACATTTGACATGTGTGTTATTTCACTTCTTTCAAGAAGTTTTCATTTCAAAATATATTATAAAAGAAAAAATAAGACATATGTCAAACTGAATAAATTTAAGGAAACAATTATCTTTTGGTTTGAGGAGATACTTTATTCTATAGCATAACCAAATTGTCCCATAAATGAAATTCTTCAAGGACTTTTTTGGGATTTCATTATTATAGTAGCTAAAAGAAAGAACTCATGCTAGTGATTTGTTTCCTCATAATCCAAGCAACAAAGTTTTTTCTGATAAAATAGTATCCCTTCACCCTATGGGTAAGGAAATAATCATTTTTAGGTCTACCACCATCCTTCGAATAAACGTTGCTATGAGGAATCAAACATTTACCTTTTAATAGTCTTTTTGGAATCTAGCAAAGTCTTGTACTACTAAACCAACACATTTTTATTGATGAATCATTTTTTTGTTACTACTAAAAGGTATCCTCTAACTGAGGAATCAAACATTTACCTTTTAATAGTCTTTTTGGAATCTAGCAAAGTCTTGTATTACTAAACCAACACATTTTTATTGATGAATCATTTTTTTGTTACTACTAAAAGGTATCCTCTAACCTTTTTTATAAGGAAAAAATATCTTTCATGATTAAGAAAATATAACCCTACAAAGTTAAGAAAATATGAAAAAATCATATTCTCTCATATATTTACCATTTTTTGATGAATCATTTAATATAACTCATCATTGATATCATAAAAATTCAATGAAATCTTACACCAATTGACTACCTCACAATTTTCAATTTATTACCAGCAGCTATATACAGCATCAAACACAAATACACATGAGGTCACTCATACCATCCACACATAAGTGACTTTAGCCCAAACACACCTTCAAACCCAGTTCTAAGGGGATCAAAGTGTTTTAATGTTGGTTGATTGCTTCTATTTTTTTTGTACTACCAAGAGTATTTCCTCACCCTTTTTGGATAAGGAAGTAATCCTTTTCGGGGTATGTAGCAATAGAGGTTTGAGGCAAGCATATCATTCCCAATTACTAGTTTAAAACGTTCCAAATCCCAAGCAAGGTATAATGAACTTTTTAAACCAATCTGCTGTGCATGACCCGGAAACCATTAATTGTATCACATAAAACGGGTGAACAAAATATAGCCATAAACTTCAGTAATCCAAAGCAAATTGTTTTGAAATTAAGGAACTATGTCCTAAAAATCCATGAGTCAAAGCAAAGGTAACCTATTTTGCAATAAAATGTGTAACAAACAAAATCTGATACATGGTCTCTTCAAGAACAATTTCTCACTTAAGAGGAATAAACCTGGATGAGTGAGTAGCACCAATACCAGGCCTACCGTGCTTCACTGGCTTGTATGAAATTGAGAACTCAGCGAGGTAATGGCCAATCATCTCAGGTTTGATTTCAACCTGGTTGAAAGTCTTGCCATTGTATACTCCAATGATGCTCCCGATCATCTCAGGTACAATGATCATATTACGCAGGTGGGTGCGGACTGGTTCTGGCTTCTCACCTTGGGGAGCTTCCCTTTTCTGGAAACAAATGAATGCTGATTAGACACATAACTTCTTTTAATCATATCTTATTTGAAGCAGATGGTAGGTTTTCTATAACAGTCATGTGCATATAATGGTAAGAGAACAAAAAGTCACCAAACGTATTAACCATCATAAAAATGAAAAAATTGCAAAAATTAGCATATTAAGAGTAGTACGAAACAGTTCACTAGAATGACTGAAGCAGTTCAATTAAACATTTTTTATCATTATAATTCTCCTTGACCACAACACGGTGAATCTGTTAGGAATATAAAAATGAAAAAAAAAAAATGAATTTGTACGTAAATTAAATCTTGGGTTAGGAATGTTTGAGTCAGTAAATGATTTGATTTCTTAAATACAATGCATTTCATTCCATTTGTTTTAGAATTACTATCAAACTTGATAGGAATTATTAGATTTGATTTGATAAAAATAGACTTTGTACCCTTAGTAATTATCTCTAGTTATATATTGATTACATCTAGCCGTCCTCCCAGACTGTATTAGGTGGAAGCCTCATGCATTTGGCCACTTTTATATATCTCATCGGGACAAAATTATAAAATCAAATAAAACCAAGTAACCAACTCACATTCTAATGTGTTCCAAACACAAATTGATTTCAATATCAACTCAAATCAAATAAAACCAACTCCCGATGACTGAAACCTTTGTTTGAAAGATTTTAATGAGGGTAAGTAATGGATGAATCTCCCCTCTGAAATCCCAAAGTTACAACTAGAGGTTCATAGGGAATAAAACTCCAATACTACCCCCATTCAACACTCAACATGTCCAAACTAGTTTTCGTCCACATCATCCCCTCCTCAACCAATTCAATAACCACGACTATGTTTTCAAAATGAAAAAATAAAAAACTCATATGAAGGCTAAAATGACATAATGATATCACATTTTCTAAAATTAAAAAAAAACAAAAATAATCAGATTCAGAGTCTCATGAATATTCCAATATGTAATATGCCAAACCCAAAATTCAAATCCTAAAGAAGAACAAACAACATAGTAAAAAACAATTACCGCCTTGCGAAGCTTCTTGATCAAGGCCAATGGCTTTCTAGTCAGACCCCTCTTAAACCTACATTACAACACAACAATCACACCAATATAAATAAACCAAAAAACAAAACAAAAATCCAAATTCAAAATCCCCTTAACAAAAAAAAGAAAAAACAAACAACCCATTATGATTGATGATTCTTATTACCTTCTTCGAGCACGAGCAGAGAAAAGCTTAGCAAGTTCTTCAGTTGACAAATCAAGAAGTGCATCCAAATCAATACCTCTGAAACTGAACTTCTTGAATGTTCTCTTCTTTGGTATCTGCCCTATTGCTGCAACATCAGCCTCAACATCTGCCTGAAATGCACATTCAATTTCCCATATTCAGAATAAAAAACAGAGAGATAGAAAGAGAAAACATTGGTGAGAGTGAAATTGATACCATGGTTGGAAAATGAATTCAATGGGAGAGGAAAACCCTTTGTTGTTGTGGGAGGAGGATGCAGAAGAGGCAAAAAGGTTAGTGAGGTGAATATATAATGTATGTAACCCTAGGGTGATGGTGCAAGATGCTGCTGCGCTAAACAAAAGGGTTCTACTATGTTTCACAATTTCACTTTTGGGCCTCCGGGTTTGAGAATATTACCTATATGGAACACTATTATTTTATATATTTTTGTACTATCGAGGTATCTCTCATGTCTTAGGTAACAACTAACCATTTTTTGGTTCGTAACCTTTTGACAAATGTTACTATCAGTAATTTAATATGTAACTTTTTGGTCACCTTAAAAATCTAACAGGACCTTATACTATTTAATTAACACATTGTTGGTGGAACATAATTATTGAGACAAACTTGATAGATATGAAAATCTTTCAAAATAAGTTTTTAGAAGCAACCATGTTGATTAGTCAATTAATTTTATTAAAATTCAAGAAATTTTGATTTTTTATATTTTATCCTCTGAATTTTATTGTTATTTTTCATTATTTATTCTTCGTAACAAATAAGTATTTAATATTCACAAATTATAAGTGGACAATTGTGTTGGATTAAAAAATTATTCTCTAATTGAAAAGTTTTTTTGAAATAAAGAATTGTGTTCTAGTCCTTAGAAATATCAAGTCATTTGATTTTAGTCATCAAATTTTTTATCGTCATCGCTATTTTGATTTATGTTTTAAAAGGCGATTTTAGTTGTTAACTGTTGAAGTGTTGAAGTGTTGATATACTACCAAAAAACTAAAATCAAAAGGATATACTTCACAAAAATTAAAGCTATTTTTTCTCCTTTTACCTTGTTCTCCTCTTGCTTCTTTAGAATCTTAACACTGTGTTTGGTTTGTGAGAGAAAATAAGAGAAAGGAAAATTTAAGAAATGAAAATTGAAGGAAATAAAAATAATAGAAAATTGAATGATTTTTTAGTTGTTTGGTATGAAAGAAGAAAAAAAGAGTAAAGAGAGAAAAGATAATATACGATGTTACAAAATAACATAAATAACTATAATTAAAAGGATACATATACTAACATACAAATATTAACTTTTATTTTAGAATTAAATATTTCTATAAATAATAATATATAAAAAATATATTTATATTAAAATTAGTACAAATATTATTAACACAAATTTCAATGTCATTCAATTTATTGTGTTTGCATATCCCACATCATAGTAGCTCATCCTTGGTTGTTTATAGGTAAGATTGTAAATCTACGTAAGCTTGTGGATGTGAGCTTATAGCTTGTAGATGCAAAGATAGGTAGAAGCTTATAGTTGTGAAAGTAGCTTATTAAATTAGAGCTTTCCGGTAAAATGAGTTTTGTAACTAGCTGAAATTTGAAAAATAACTAAAAAAGACATACATTATTTATTTATTAACTAAAGTAATTAAATAAATAGATAATGTAAAATAATTATTTATTTTTATATTTTAGTTATAATTGAATATGTAATATTTTATTTATTTGATTATTTTATTTTAATTTTTTGTTTTCAATATTTTTTCCAAAAATGCAATTAAGTTATATAAATTTATAATATTCTTCTACAATTGATATTGTATATCGTTAAAAATATAATACGAAAATATTTCATACATTCATTTAAAATCAACATCACCAAAAAAATCCAATGGAAAATAATTATCCATTACAAAATATTTTGAAAAAAAAATAATTTATCTCATTGACTCCCATAATAAGCAAGAAATATTGTCACGTTCTTCTCTTATTCCAGAATTTGTCTGATTTGAAGTTTCACAATTGATATCATAATCTTCATGTTCATCTATGAAGGAAACGTAAATGGAGGAAAGGTAGGAATGACAAATAATGTTAATATGATTTTTTTAATTGAGGACATGAAATATAATTTGTTAAAATATTGAAGAGCAAATTTAGAAAGCGAATTATTGAAAGTTACTTTCACTTCCTAAACATTACTTGAAATATCTTTATGAAATATGAAAAGCAGCTTTCAAACGTCATAAGCTCCTTTTTAAAAGCTACAAGCTACCTTCGAATTTTGTTTGTCGAACACCTTTAATAGTTACATAAAAAGCTTTTTTAAAGGTTTTTCGAAATATTTTTTTTGTGGGACTCACAATTTTTTCTTTACATCTTATTTTTCTTTACTAACCAAAGGAAGGAAAATATATAAATTCATCCATTTTCTCTTTTCTCCTTTTCCATCCCCTCATTTCCTAGAGAGTGTTAAGCTAAAGCTTTATATCTTACTCATCATTTCTAGGTCTCTAGCTTCATTCCTCTTCCTTTTTGTTCTAGTTCTCAATAGATTTTTTTATTCTCCTTATTTGTAAATAAATTAATCCATGAAATTCAAGGAACACATCTATTATCATACAAGTTGTACCATTGCATGTACCATTAGCATTTAATTGCTTGAAAAAAGTTTAAAACTTAATAATTAACTATTTTTTTGATCAATTACAGTTGATAACACCTATAGTGACACAATTTCTGAAACAATAGATTTGTGCCCGAAATTTAGTCACAATTATATGTGTTTAATTAGTATCATTATATACCATTTCTCCTCCAATAATATCATGAAGTCCTCATGAACATGTGGAATATTTTTCTACGTTTTTCTTGGCCTTAAGCGCCTTCACTTTATAGAGTTGTGATAAGCCACACTGGAAAACCCAAGACTATACTCAAATATGTTGATATTTATTAAAGATGTTTTATAGGTTATTTTTTGAAAGATGATTGTTGGTTAGGAAGTTAGGAATTAGCTAGTTAGGTTTGTGTTAGTTGTTTGTTTTACAAGCTTTCTTTTCCTCTTTTATATTGTATACATAAGATATATTGGCTCACTTTTTCATTCAATTCAATAATGAGAATATTATTCATTCATTTCTCATTCTTTCTTGTTTCATCAAGAAAGTTAGTTCATGCATTCTACCATTTTACCATGGTATCAGAGCAATAATTGTGCGCTTCCACTTATTCCTTTCATTTTCTTTGATTGTTCTTGTTTTTCCAATCTTCTTCATTCTTCTTCTTCTTCTTGCTTTTTCGTCCAATAAAGGTGTGATCGCGAAGAAGAAACTAAATGCAGTAAATTCAAAGGCAAAGATGAAATTTGTAGTAGAAGTTGAAGTTCTTGAAATATTTTAGTCAAGAAACTCACCAAGAAGTTCTTGGTGATTTTGATGTTCTTGAAGTTTTTTTCTTCATGTGATGCATGAAAGAGTCACATCTAACTCAAATTGTTTGGCCATAAGAGAAGCTAATGTAACGTCCCTACAATGCAATAGTGTTGATGCAATGAAGAATATATTGTCACTCATGCAAAATGTCATGTCGTCTGCTACTTTCCTATGTAGATTCAAGTTGATACTTTTTTTATATGGGGCTTTACTTGTTGCATCTTTATGCACACTTGCAATTGGACGTCCCATGTTCTTGGAGATTTCTTATATCTATTCTTCACAAACATTGCTCAAGGAGTTATAGCGGACTTCTAACCAGACTACCTATTTTCTTTACCCCTCTCACACATACAACATCATTATAGTGTGTAATTTTACATAATTGAAGCAACATATTAGGATCAAGATTCTGATCTATTTTTCTCTCTTTCATCATCAATAGTTGGTTCGCTTCTGTCCATGGTGACTAAGCTCAAATATAACTTATGTCATGGATGGTTAAGCATCGGATGATTAGCTTCTGTTCATGGTGGTTAGGCAAACATAGCTTCTACCATGGATGGTTAAGCGTTTGATAATATAGCTTCTGTCATAGGTGGTTAAACATTGTTATTGCTTCAAAATCAATTCTAAGCTGGGAGTTAAAAATGTTCACTCACCAGCTTGAGGGATGATATTAAAGATATTTTAGAGGTTATTTTTGGAAGATGAGTGTTGGTTAGGAAGTTAGGAATTAGCTAGTTATGTTTGTTTTAGTTGCTTGTTTTACAAGCTTTCCTTTCCTCTTTTCTCTTATATAAATAAGTCATATTGGCTCACTTTTTCATTCAATTCAATAATGAGTATATTATACATTCATTTCTCATTCTTTCTTGTTTCATCAAGAAAGTTAGTTCATGTCTTCTACCATTTTAACAATATTTGTTAACTAAGAGAAAACATTCAACAATAAACCATTTATCACCAAACAATATTTATTTTTACACTACAAAAAACTAAACTAGGTTTAATTCAAATGCAACAAAAAAAAAAAGCAATCTCAATTACGAAAATATCAAAGCAAAAAACGAAAGTCTCTTTTAATGCGAGAGCACATCTTTTATCCCATAATTTGTGCTACTGCATGTGTTATATAAGCTGTGATTAGACAGAAAAATACATAATAATTAAATTTTAACTTAAATACATTTTTCTGACCAATCACAAGCTTATGACACGTAGAATGATACACATTGCGAGACAACATCTATATATATTCTTAAGACATTGGCAAATTAGGCAAACTCCATGGAGCACATCATCGGCTCACACTCATTAGGCGGCAGAGTATGAAAAATGTATCCATTTGTCCTAAAATATCCACTCAACATGTCTTTTTCGCCAGCAGGCAAAATGGGCAGCTCATGAGCATTATTAGATAAAATATTGAATATCAAATATGCAAATGTATATGTATTTTGTCAAATATGAGAAAATGTAATCATTTGTTATATATGTATTTATATTTTGTATATTATATATATGTATATGTACTATCTCTTTTGTATGTAAATTATGTATTATGCATATTTTGTACTATATGCATTTATATTTTGTATGTATTGTTACATTTATATGATTGTTTATTATGATAAATACATTTGTATATTTGTGTGCAAATAATATATTGTTTATTTTGTATGAAGTGTATATAAATTGTATTATTTTTTTAGTTTTATTTATGGTGGTCTACAAGTCCGTCCTGCACATGTTTAGGGTGAGTACGACATGATATTTTATGTCCTATTTAAAAATGAACCTAATTTAGATGGACATTATATGAACATGACAGGACGACCCTAATTATCAATACTAGTACCAATAAATAAGCAAGATTTGAATAATGGTCAACCAAGGGGCCTTAAAGGCCATAACACTGAGTTGAAGGATGATACCCAATGGGATTGAGAGGTGAAGGTAAGCCTTGAAACATGTGATTAAGGTTTAAAATAATTCGTCATTGATTGGTAAAAGTGTGGAGAATGAATCTATGGTCAACATCGAACCAAAGTCAATAACGAGGTTGAGTCCAAGGTTGGCCTTAAGGTGTAACTAATATTGGGGTTGTACATGAACCAATATGAGTAACAGACACATGGTTACGGCGATGTTATGATTGGTGTCAAGGCCAAGCGTATGTTAAACGTAAGTTGATGGTTGGGTCTGGTTTGTGTCTGATGTTAATGATGGTATTCGGCCTGATTATCAAAGAAAAAAGTTTAAGATAAAGTTCTAATATATCACATACTTTTGAATAGATGAGTTGAATATTCACTCATAAAAATACACCATGGATGAGTTGTATTGCTTTTTTATTTAGTAAGTCATGAATAAAATGGATTTCTCGAAAAAATAAGTGAATCATAAATAGGTTTATGCTTTATTTTTAACCAAACCATTACAATGTGACTCAAAACCCATCCAAATTGGGAGACAACTTTCCCTAAACGTTCTAGTTCAGAATTTCAAACCAAAAAATAAGTAATGAAAACACTTGTGACTAAACATTGTAAATGTTTTTTACACTATTAACATGTCATGTGTCATTTATGTTTAAAATTTATTATCATGTGAATGGACACTTGTTAAACTCAAACATATATTTATACTATATATAAAGCCAAAACTTGAAATAACTTTCCTCATGGTGTAATTTTCATTTCCTATATTGCCCTTAACATTATTTAATTTTTACAAAAAAAACTATATAAATCCTAAGCAACTACCACCAATATATTAATTAACCACATATCTCACCTTAAATTAAACAATATCATAATCACAAAAAAATATAATATAAAGTACACCGAACACAACAAATACATTTTAATTAAAATAATTAAAATATATAAAAATTGAATATGTAGTATCGCATAATATTTGCCGGCAGACACGAAATGTCTGTACACACTAGTTATTATAAAAGTTAATAATTAGTGATCTTGAAACATTATTATATAAATAGAATGGGTAATGGTATATGTTCTTATTAAATCTTTCTTCTCACAAAAAAATAATAAATATCATTTGCAAACCAATCATTAATAAATAAAGTATCACTTTGTAATACATAAATTTAATATATATTAATTTTATATTGTTTGATTAATGAAAATGAAGAATACATGAAGTGATACACATCTTGAGACAACAAATATGTAAAAATATCTTATACTTTCATTGTATACATCATTTTCTATTTCTTTAATGCTATAAGCATATGCAGAAATTTATAATGTATATATTTATCTTATATTTTTTTTGTGTCCAAGCAAATCCTTACTCCCATCAATAAATAAACTTTGACATTTGATATCAATAGGATATATATAATTTAATGGAACTTTACATCTTTAAATCAAAACATAGGTGATATATTATCATATATCTTAACAATGTAAGGTTTGAGTTTTAATTAAATTCATAGAATGAAAAAAATTGATAGAAATAACTTGAAAAATAGAGGAATAACCCAATTTGGTTTTTATAAAGTTTCATGTATGCTAAGTTGATCTCAAAAAAATATAAATCCAAAATTCCAAACTACTACTACTCATAGATTATAAATATAAGTAAAAAAAAAAATCTCTAAAATAGGATATAAAAAATTTTAAAAATCTAATTTAGCACATATTTAAAAAAAAATTGGACAGTTTTAAAATTTTTCAATTTGCCTCTAACCAAAATGCTGTATACAAAAATCGTGAGGGGCTTTACTAAAGGAAAACATCAAGAAGCAACTTTAGCTGCCATCTATATCCGACTCAGGGTATAACATAAGCTAAGTTACAATCTTCGTTTTTCCCTATTTGCACTTGCACTCTCAGGTAATTCTCTTCCCTCTTGTTCTCCTCTTTCTAATCACGTTCATATACCCAAACATAACATCTTATACTGAGTGAGTTTTGATGAACTTGAAAATCAAATACTTTGATCATTTATCTTATTGTACACTTCTCAGTGCTCGTTTCTTGCTTGATGGGAGTGTTAATTTAAATCAAGGCTTAGTTATTGGTTTATGGTCCTGCGGTTATTTTCTTTGCCCACCACTTGTTTGTTGAAATGCTAACTTGGGCTTGATAGTGTTTTGATTGAATAATGAGTACACTGACTGTCAGCTTTCATTTTTTAATCTTATTGATGGTAAGAATTTGTGATGATGATCCTATATTTGTTTGCGTGATAATCAGAATTGGAGTGTCAAATTCCGTCAGTCATATATGTTTTATAGAATGGGTTTCAATTTGTGGATTGCTTGGAGCGATTGGATCCATGTTTTTAATTGATCCCCATGCCGGGGTGACTTTTGCGCAATGTAGCTTAAAACTTGCATGGCGTTGCAGGTTTTACAGGGCAGTCACCATGAAGATGAATGTGTGGCAGCTGCCATGGTGAAATGGAAATTTCATTTTTAGAGTTGTTTAGGGCTTTTAAGATTTTTCTGATAAAAGAAGAAAGTCTACTTTTAGGACTTACATATATGAGGAAAGTCTATTGTCTTCTTCATTCCGGCGGCTCTGCTGTGCTGGTTTTCTTACCCACTAAATTTGCTGTTTTCCTTGCCACGTCCACTGTTGGGATCTGTGTGTACATATCTGCTAGTTTGATTATGTTTATCATTTTGGTTAAAAAAATCATTAGATTACAACAACAACTAACCCTTAATCCCACCGGGTGTAGTAGGCTAATTTGTTTTTCTTTATTTACTAGAATGCTGATCGTGCTGTGATTTTGCTTGGAGAGTGATTGACATTGTGAATTCCACTGCTGAGTCAAGGCCTATGCACTGAGTCAATTTGAATTGGGTCAAATATTATCTGAATCTACTTCATAACCAAATGCCTGCATCTGCCATCTGAACACAACTCGGGTAATCAAAGGAAAGTAACTTGCTGGCCCTGGTGTTTCAATTATGGCTGATACTATAGTTACATCCGACCAATCTTCTTCATCCTCGCTGAACCCTGCTCGCATAATCTGTCATGTGTATGTTGATCTACAACTCAACTCACTATAGTTCTTTTACAAATAAGATTTTAATATACTGAGACCAAGGTTGAAAAATGTTTATCCATTTTGACCTTTTTTTTAATTTTTGTAATCCTCATGTTTTGGATGTAAGAGATGCATAATTTACTTTTTTTATTCTGTTAGCTATTCTTGTTGGTGAATTTATGAGAACTAATTAGCTGATCTTTAATCATGTTTTTCATAAGTTTTAAGAGTTTAATCTAAATGCCTTGGTAAGGAGTTGTGCTGCATGTCATATACAAGTCTTAGGTCTTGGGTTTGAGCTGTTAACTTGTGAGGATTACTTAGAGATGGATAGTTTTTGTGTTGTCCATGAGGAGATGTATAGTTAGCTTCCAGGAAAAACTTTTAAAACTTATAAGCACTCTTTGCCCTGCTAACAAAGATTTGAGAACCTTAATTTTTGGATCATTAGCTTGCACGTTCTTTTTTTGGTTATAATATTTGCAACTTAAAGTAATCTTTTTCTTGAGATTATTTTTCCGAAGATCTAGTTTAGTAAGCAACTGATTAAGTCTCTCTTATTTATTTCATACAAATACAGGTGTCAGAAGCAGTTTTCCCAGTACACATGTCCTCGATGCAATTCCAGATACTGCTCTCTCCAGTGTTACAAAGTAAGTAAAATTTACCTATATGCTGGTTTGAGCTGATTACATAAACTTTTGATAAATTATGTGTTGCAAGTCCCAATATGTGGCCCATCATTTACTAACTTTTGGATTTTCTATCATGTTATGCGGCACTGGCATGTCAAGACTTGATAGTATATATGCTACAAATGGTTTGGAGCGAAGCATTTACTAATGAGGAAATATGCTTAAATTAGTTTTAGTATTTTGGAAATTCTCTTAGTACTTTTGAGGTCTAGCACCATAATGGACATTTTGCAGGATAACTTTTATTATTTGGGTTTAACACTGCATTTTTCCTCTTCTCCTTCCATCTGAAAATGTTTAACAAACTTCAAGAAGATAATATTCCAATTTTGACATTGTATGTACTTTGAACAGGCTATCAAGCTAGGGTACTCCTCTAGTGTACCTTGTTTCTGTGCATGTATATATATGTATATCCATGTGCATTTATTTTTCCTAATTTACTTTGGCAAGTAGTCTAACTATTATGACAAGCATTTAATTTCAGTAATTGGATGTGTATGATTTTGCGAAATGGTTTTGCTTGCATGCTATTCCTATAGATAGCTCTGAATCGTGATCCTTGTTTCTTATAAACTGCTGTGAACATTAATCTTTTTGTTGTAATTTTGACAGTCTCATAGTCTTCGTTGTACTGAATCCTTCATGCAAGAAAATGTAGTTCAGGAGCTTCAGCAAATGCAGCCTGATGAACAAACCAAACATAAAATGTTGGACATACTGAAAAGATTTCATTCAGAAGAGGAAATGGATAGCATGGATGAGGATTGTAAGTTATCCATATTCTTACTCTTGTTTTCCAAACTTTCAGAATTGTTTCTTTGTAGTTTTATGCTTGATAATTATCTTTGCTTTTAAAGTTTTGAAGTTTGTGAATCTTTTTTAAGTATTGAAGCAAAACTGAGTTTGTTATTTAATGATCTCTTAATTTGTTACAAGAGATAGATGAGGTATTTATACACAAGACTTGACAGCTCATCACAATGAGTGAATCACAGTCTTAACCTCACCTCTAATTAATTGCAACATACAAATAACCTAACATACTAACCATATTCTAATATACCCCCCTGAACTTCTGGGTTCTGAAAATTTTGACCCATGTTGAGATAGTCTCTGACTTGAAGTTGTTGCCTGAAACCAATGAACTTGGCAGGGGTTTGGTTAGAACATCAGTAGTTTGCAAGGAAGAGGGAACATGTGTGACCTTTAGAGTTTTGTTCTGAATTTTATCTCTCACAAAGTACAAATCGAGTTTTATGTGCTTTGTTTTGTTGTGAAGAACTGGATTGTGAGACATAGCTATAGTGCTAAGATTGTCACAAAAAATTGTAGGAACAGTGTATTGAAACTTAATTTCTTAGAGAAGTGATTCAACCCACATAAGCTCTTGAGTAGCAAGAGCTAAACTCCTATACTCTGCCTTTGTACTAGATCTGGAAATGGTATTCTGCTTCTTGGACCACCAGGTAATGAGATTGGGACCAAGAAAAAGGCAAGCACCAAAGGTAGATTTTCTATCATCTATGTCAAATGTCCAGTCTGCATCACAAAAAGCTGATATGGTAAGAGGAACAGATGAAGTTGCTTGCTGAATGTAGAGACCAAAAGACAGAGTTCCCTGGAGATATCTTAATATCCTCTTGACTGCAATTCAGTGAGAATTAAGAGGATTACTTAGATATTGACAAACTTTATTAACACTATAGGAAATGTCAGGTCTTGTTATGGTTGCATACTGAAGTGCCCCAACAATTGACCTATAGAAAGTAGGATCAGTGTAGACATCATCACCTTGTTTGGATAATTTGTAGCTTGTAGTCATAGGAGCAGTGATCGATTTTGTTGATTCCATATTAGCTCTAGCAAGAAGATCTCTAATGTATTTGGATTGAGACATAAGGAGAGAGCCATTAGAGAGATGTTTGATTTCAATACCTAGGAAGTAATCAAGTTTGCCAAGTTGCTTAAGAGCAAAGGATGTACTGAGGTCTTTGATGACTTTGTGAACAAGAGACTGAGAAGAACCAGTGACAACAATGTCATCCACATAAACAAGAACAAATAGTTGAATCTTTGTAGAGGAATGGATGAACAGTGAGTTATCACATTTGCTGACAAAGAAACCAAGATTGATAAGAGTGGCCTTAAGTTTTTGAAACCATTGTCTTGGTGCTTGTTTGAGTCCATAGATTGCTTTATGAAGCTTGCACACTAGGGACTTGTCACTATGTTGAAACCTAGGGGGTTGCTGCATATA
This sequence comes from Lupinus angustifolius, assembly GCF_001865875.1. NCBI lineage: Eukaryota > Viridiplantae > Streptophyta > Magnoliopsida > Fabales > Fabaceae > Lupinus > Lupinus angustifolius. The sequence goes on from NW_017727858.1 coordinate 27,171, forward strand.
TACACCTTCATTAAGAATGCCATTTAGAAAGACATTGTTAATGTCCAATTGCTCAAGAGGCCACTGATAAGTAACAACCAAAGTTAATAGAATTCTGATGGTAATGGGTTTGACAACTGGTGAAAAGGTTTCTGTGTAATCAATACCAAGTTTTTGATGAAAACCCTTGGCAACAAAAAGAGCTTTGTACTTAAGAACAGAACCATCATGGTTTTCTTTGACCCTGAAGACCCATTTACAACCAATGGCTTGCTTATTAGGAGGTAAGGGGACCAATGACCATGTTCCCAATGCAAGAAGAGCATTATATTCTTCCTGCATTGCTTGTTTCCAAATAGGATCAGCAAGAGCAGACTTAGTATTGACTGGTTCACTGTGAGTAAGCAACACCCTAGGCACAATAGTTTTGAAAATGCCAGACTTAGATCTGGTTTGCATTGGATGAGTAGACTGAGCAGGAAGAATGGATAGAGGAGGAGGAGGAGAAGAAAGGGGACCAGAAGACCCAGAGGTGAAGTTAGACAGATTAATAGGACCAGGAGATGAGGGTAGAGAACCACCACTGGACTCAAGTTCAATAGGCATGGAAACAGAGGTAGGAGGAGTAAACACATGCAAAAGAGTAGCAGACTGAGAGAGAGTAGAGGAAGTGGTAGCTGGCAATTCACTATCACCAAAACTAGGATTGTGAACAAAAGGAAATGAGTGTTCATTGAACACTACATCCTTGGAGATGTAAAATTTTCCATGCCTAGACAAGCATTTGTAACCTTTGTGATTAGGAGAATACCCTAAGAAGACACACTCAGTACTTCTAGGTTCAAGTTTGTTTTTGTTGTAAGGCCTATGAAGAGGGTAACAAGAGCAACCAAACACCATGAAGAATTTGTAATCAGGAATGACTCCAAAGAGAACCTGAAAGGTGACCTATGCTGCAAAATAGGAGTAGGAATCCTATTAATGAGAAAAACAGCAACACTAAAGGCAAATTCCCAAAAAATCATAGGTAAATGAGCATGGGCTAAGAGAGTTAGACCAGTTTCAACAACATGCCGATGCTTTCTTTCCACAGTACCTTGTTGATGGTGAGTGTGAGGATAGGAAAGCCTATGATTGATGCCTAAAGACCCTAGATAGGTGGTGAAAGGCCTAAATTCACCACCAAAGTCACTTTTGACAGCTTTAATAGTTGTACCAAACTGAGTTTTGACTAATTTAACAAAGTACTGAAACAAAGATAGAGTTTCAGACTTTTGTTTTAACAGAAATAGCTAGGTAAATCGAGAATGAGCATCAACAATAGTAAAATAGTATCTAAAACCAGAATAAGAATGAATGGGTGCAGGACCCCACAAGTCAACAAACACAAGTTCAAAAGCATTATGATAAACAGAAGTAGACAATGGAGCATGCAACTTTTGAGCTTTTCCTAAACAACAAGCTTGACAGAAATCAGAAATTGATTTATTTTTATGAAGCACCTTACATTGTTTCAAGACATTGTAAACTGTGGCCTCCTGAGGATGACCAAGTCTACAATGCCACAATTGGTAGGAACTACACAAAGTAGAAGAATTAGAGAAAACAGAAGACTTATTCAAATCCGAAGCTATTGAGCAGCTTGGAACATAGCTAGGAACAATATCATGAAAGGCATATAACCCGTCTTTGGTGAGATTCCCTTTCAAGAGAAGCGTATTAGAACCCTGAGATTTAACGAAACAATCATTAGCATGAAATTCAAAGTAACAATGTTATCCCTAGCAAATTGAGAAACACTGATGAGATTTTTTGTAATTTTAAGAACATGTAGAAGATTGTTTAGAGAAAAGGAAATAGAAGAGTTAGAAGAAGTAAACCAAGAGTTTCTAGTAGAAGCAATAGGAATACCATGACCATTACCCATGAATATGTGTTCAGGACCAAAGTATTCTTGAGGTTCATGAATGAGATCAGCATCTGAGGTTAAGTGATTGGTGGCACCGGAGTTAGGATACCAGGTGGAAGGCTTCTGTGTTGAGAGAGGAGCATTGACAGTCATGGCATGAGGTGTGTAAGGTGAGTGATGATGGTATTATTCTCGCGAGGAAGGAAGAAAAATATATTGTGAGGAAACTGGGCCAGGCCCAAGCAGAGAAGTTGAAGGAGGAGGCCCAAAGGAATAGTGAGCAGCTGTAGGAGGAAAATAAGAAACATGAGGATGTAGGTGAGTAGGAGAGTAATAGTGATCAACATAGGGTGAGTTGTAATGGGCCAAGTGTTTCATGGGCCCATTGGAAAAATTAAGTGTGTTCTGAAGTCCAGGCCCATTTGGACGAGTAGGGACTCCAGATCCAGGAGGAATGTGTGATAGTGAGTTGTATCCAAGAGGAGCATAGTAGCAGTTGGACACCGTATGTCCATGACGGTTACAAAATTCACAATACAATTGTGAATGACGTTGATAACTCCGGCCACCTCGAAAACCACCAGTAGCAAAATTAAGGCGCATTGGTGAGAAATGACCCGAATCAGGAAATTGAGACAACGATGGAACTGATTGCATCGAATGAGGACCAGAAGAAGACGAAGGAGATGGAGCAGCAACAACATTTGCAGATAGAGCATCAACAAGAACTTTTGATTTGTTCTTCTCCATTCTTGCTTCAAAGGTTAGGAGAAATGACTCCAAACTATGTAGTGTTGGTGAATCATCTTTCGTTTCAATTGAAGTAACAACAGGATGAAATTCCTCATTTAGACCATCAAGAACATAATCGATGTGCTCTGAGGTTGAAATTGGTGCGCCAATGAACACAAGAGCATCCACTAAGTTCTTAATCTTGCGAAAATACTCAGAAATCGACAGAGAACCTTGAGTGATGGAGCGTAATTGAGAACGAAGTTGACGACTCCTTGCTTTTGTTTGTGAGCTACAGAAGTTATGTAACTCTTCCCATGACTGCCACGAGTGTTGACATCCAACAACTCTAGGTTGTAAACTCTCTGATAATGAGTTCAGAATCCAAGAGAAGATCACTTGATCTTGCTCCTCCCAGCGTAGATAAGCAGAGTTTACCTTATTGATTAATCGTTCATCATCGTTGATGAATCGATGAGGTATTTCTGTACCGAGAACAAATCTGTTGGCTCGGTTGGAAGTGAGTGTTGCATTCATAAAGTGACGCCACACGAGGAAATTTTGTTCCGTAAGTTTCATCGCCGGCGTTGGAAGAACCAGCGGTGATGCGACGGTTTGCAGCGGAGATGGAGAATGAAGTGATTGAAGCAAAACTAAATTTGTTATTAATGATTTGTTAATTTGTTACAAGAGAGAGATGAGGTATTTATACACAAGACTTGACAGCTCAGCACAATGAGTGAATCACAGTCTTAACCTCACCTCTAATTAATTGCAACATACAAATAACCTAACAGACTAACCATATTCTAATAGTAATTACATAGACAACAACAACCAAACTTTGTCCCAATTGGTGGGTTTGGTACATCGATTTATAGATGTATCTGGCTCTATAGAAAACCAAAATTTCAGTGAAGGGGAAGAAGAGAGACACTGGCTTTTCACAGCCATACCTGACAGACTAGTTAGACACCATAAGAGTGAAGTAGCGAGGGCTGACTGGATGAGATAGAAGAGAAGCCAAAGAGAGGTTTCTTACACAGATACAGAGAATAAGGTTTTGTTCATAGAATAAGGGTTTTCCTTCAGTATTTTCAAGATAGAGTTACCAAAAAAATCCAAAATACCCCCATAACCATAACATAGGCTACCCTCTGCTATTGCAGCCATAGCACACCATGCCCGTTGCAGCCACTGTATGAAAAGTGATTTACTGCATATCCTCCATGGTGTTGTTATGGCTTCCAGTTAACAGCACTGCATCCAAATTTGTAGGACCCCAAACAGCCTATGCAAGAGATATATGTAGAAGGACAGTGGAGGAACTTCGAAAAAACAGCACATACATTTGGGAGGGTTTTCTGTGGTCTTAGTTTGCAGTGAACCATCTGTATTAATTGTATTTACTATTTAGTGCTGCAATACTCATTGCTTTATCATATGGATAAGTGTTATTCCTATACTACGATGAAAAGGGTGTTGCTATCTGTTTGCTTTCTATTTTATTTTTTCAGTAGAAGAAATCTGTTTGCTTTTACTATTTGATATAGGACTATTAAATGCTGGTGTAAATGTTATTGTTTTAGAAGGTGGCAACTCATAATTGTTGATTGATGTACTGTTAAATGGAGCATTTAATTAATTTTGTTCTAAAATTAATGAAGCCCAATATTGGTAGGCAATTTAATTAAAGAATATGAAAATTTATAGCATGAAATGAACTAAAATTATTTGTGTTGAAATGTTGATTACTTGAAAGAGATGTTGAATTTGTAATTATTAATCACGAGCTATGCAAAGTACTGCTAAAGATACTAAAATTCCATTTGGTTATTTTCTTAGCTTCTGCAGATTCAACTTTATCAGAGGAGACACTGGAAAAAGTTTTGTCCGGTATTGTTCCTTATAATGCTTATTCTTTATTGCTTGTGCCTTCTAACTGTGTCTGTAGTACTAGTACGACAGGTTTATGCAAATGTTAGTCTTGTATGCAGTTTTTTCAATTATACTTCTGTTTAGGTAAGGCTGATTTGATGTTATTTATCTACAGGACAAGAAATCAGCTTTAATGATTTATCACTAGAAGAGAAGAAACGATTTCATCGAGCTATTGCTTATGGGGAATTGAGCAAGATGATCAAACCATGGGATCCATGGTGGTCAAAGCCTTCTGCAAGAAAAATCCGTCTTAGTAGGGAAGGAACTCAACTTGTTCAACCTCTTTCAGAGCAGGAACTGCCAGAGGATGAATCTAGCGACATTCCTCGTGGCCCTGAAACACGGCTACCTCCCCTAAGCAGGCTTAGTTTGAAGGAGCCATCACCCCTTTTAACTGTTCACCTCGTTGATATTTTATATAGCTATTGCTTCACTCTTCGCCTCTACAACGGAGATTGGAAATCAGATGCCTTAGGGTCAGTCATGGTTGTACTGAGTGTGTCGTCAGTGTTGGGTCAAGGTGGACAGCCGGAGACTGTACTGGAGTCTCTCTCGCATTGCTTGGAGCAGATTTGCTCTCCAGCTTATAGACACATGGGCGGACTGCAATTTGGGTTGAGTGTTGTTGATGATGTGATCAGCCTCCTTGCATTGGGAAGTTCTGCATTGGTGTGCGCACTTTGTGATATGCATCGGTTGATTCAAGAAGGGGGAAAGGAGGCCAAATCCGAAAATCCAAGGAAGATGAGGAGGAATGAGATCAGAAGTACGATTAAGCTGGCAGAAAGGAAGATATATTTCATTATGTGTTGGGTTCATGAGCAACCAGAGGAAGCTTGGTCTTCTTTGGCAGCCATTGTGATTGCTGAAAAGACATCAATGATGGAATCTCAAAGGAGTAACAAGGCTGAAAAATTGAACAATAAAACAGCAACCAAAGGCAAATGCATAATTGAGGAGATACAATGATTTACACTGATTCTCATACCCTTTTCTAGTGAATCCTTTATTTATCTATAATTTAGTGGGTAGGATTCGAATTGTTGTTGTACCCAAAGTAGTTACTTATAAACTTTAACATAATAGAAGTCTTATTTTGGACATGTTAAATTTGGGTAGTGAAGGCTGATGAAAAAATATTGAGGGAACCTCTTGGAATTCTTGTGGTGCTTGGTGAAAGGCACCCCCTCCTTTTTTTATGTTTTGAGGGAAATCTTTTTGGTACTACCAAGAGTATTTCCTCACCTTTTTGGGTAAGAAACTAATCAATTTCAGGGTTCATGACCGCCCCTCTTAACCAATGTTGCTCTCAAGAATCAAACTCTCAACTAGGGCTGGTAATGAACTGAACTAGCTCGATATTCGTTCAAAACTTGATTCGTTATTTAACTTGATAAACTTGGTTCATGAACAAAGTAAGTCAGACTTGAACTCGTTAGATAAATGGGTTAAAATTGAGTTGGTTATAATTCGATTCGTTGAGTTCATGACCTAACTCAATATATATATATATATATATATATATATTTATTATGATCCATGTATTATTTTTTATATTTATTGTTATTATATATATATAAACAATCTTATATTTATATATATATATATATATATATATAATCTTTTGCACTATTTTTAAAAATTAATTAACTATTTAATTTGTTCAATAAACCAATTCGAACTGAGTCGAACATTTATGAACTTTAACCGAGCCGAATTTGAGCTAAAAAGGTAATTCGTATCGAACTCGAGTCGAGTTTCGAGTCGAACCAATCCTTATTGAGCTGAATCGAATTGAACTCTAGTTTGACTCGATTTGGCTCGTTTCCAGCCCTACTGTCAACCTTGGGGATTAAGTGAGACCTTACACCATTATTTTTCAAGGGAAATTGAGCACGACTAACGAAATAATAGATTAATTTAATGATTTTATATACTAAATTTTGCAAATATGAACTTGACAATTAGTTAATCAATAGATGAATCGAAATAGCAAACTCTTAACTATTGGTTACCCACGTTTATTTCCTTATGTTATCAATTATACATCAAATAAAATGTTGTGTTTAATACATCTAAAACAGTGAGTGTACAATACCAATTTTGTATTTTTTTCACCAATATAGTGAGTTTAATTTTCTAATACTAGTCACTTTCGTATTCTTTCACCATCGCTTCAAGGGCACTCGTCAGCATAATAACCATATATAAATTACATGGACTGAAATGTAAATTCATTGAATTTGGATAGAATCTAACTTTAGTCATATCACCGAGACATATTAGATAAGAAAGTCTAGCTTCCTTTGTCAAGAAGGATAGAAAAATGTATGTATGCATCAGTTTTATAATTGTCATTGTCTAATTTCATTTATCTTTAATAATAATTAATTCTTCAAAAAATATGAATATATAGATGATGTATTAAATTCTTTTGAGACGTATGAAAGCAATATTTCTATAAAAATGTTATTTTGGTCCTTGAAATTGTTTATCTCATTTTGGTTCAACAACCTTATTTTTGTTTGGACAATTAGTCTAACTAAAATTTTACCTAACAAGGTTAGAATTTTTCAATCGTTTGGGTAAAAAATATTTTTTTCCACCAAGCCTATGTGCTGAAACACGTATTATTTTAATATTATCTAATTGAATATTTTAAAGATGTTAGATAAAAACTTATACCGAAGAGGTGAGAATGAGTTAATGGATCAAACGACAAACAGTTAATTATTACCAAAATAGCAGTGCTACCTATTTTATATTTGGATTGCATTAATTACTGTAATACAGACATTTTTTTAAAGAAAACAAAAATTCAAATCCAAACTATTAAACTAATTTTACCAACAACGGGTTATCTAATAGTACAAATCCATTATATAAAAATATCAAATATTTATGTTATTGGGATGAACATCCATTCTTCACAAACATATTAATGCTCTTTAACCCTATAGTGAATGATATCCTTTATTATTAAAAAAAATAATATCTTTTGTTATAAGGAGATAAGTTATTTCATTATGCCAGTAAAATCATGACATGTGTCATGTTTTATCATTTTTTATAAAAATATTTCTAAAACTAAACAAAATAGTACACATGTCATACTTTTACTGGTTGAAGGATATACGTTATCTCCTGGTATGAGGAGATACATTATTCTCTAAAAAAACACAATACATATTGTATTATCTTCTTTTAGCCTCTCTTTTGTAGAGTAGAGAAAGAGAAGAGAAGAGAGTTGAAGAGAAATAATAATTTCTCATGTTTGGTTTGAAGAGAAGAAAGAAGGAAAGAAGTAAAAAGTGGATGTAACCCACACAAACTTTTTCTATCATTGTATGGTGAGAAAGTCAGAAAAGTGATAAAATGACTAAAAAACATTTTCGTTACTCAATATTATATCATTGTTTATTTATATAAATTTTTCATAATTATATTTTCTTACTTCATAATTATTATTAAAAACTAAAATTTGAAATTACAATAATATAATATTTATATCTATTCTATACTATATATAAAGGCAAAACAAACCATAATTACCTACATGACATAATTTCTACTTACTTATTTTGCCCTTATAATTAATAATTATTACAATATTTTTCCATACAATAAAAATATAAATGAATGTTAGAGGAAGTTACATCCACTAAATATATCAAACTACCAATGCATTTTTTAATAATATTACAATTCATTTTATATTTTTATCAAAAAATTATAATATCATGTATGAAAAAATGATATAATTCTCTAAAATGAAGTATATAAAAATTAAATATTCAATACTAAAAAGTAAAATGCGGGTCGGTAAACACGAAGTAACTACTGACACGCTAGTTTGTAATAAATTTTAAAGTTATAATTCTTAATTAATAATAAGACATTTTTCAAATTATTTTTTATTTAAGAGTATTTTTGTTATTCAAACATTTATATCTACATCTTTCTCTTCTCTTTCTTTTATTTTCTTTTGTACTAAACAACACAAAAATTTATTCTATTTCTCATATATATCTTTCTCTCATCTCTCTTATCTTATTTTCTACTTTCTATCAAAATAATACATTATATATAAATATAATGTTTGGTTTTGGAATGAAAGTAGAAGGAAAGAAAGTGGAAGGAAAGAGAATTGAAGGAAAGAAAAGTAATAGAAAATGAGATGATAATTTTATTGTTTGGTATGATTGAAAATGGAAGGAAAGTGAGAGGAAAGAAAAATACATTTATATATAATGTATTGAAAATGACATAAATGCCCTCATTATATCTATATAAGTATGTAAATATCTAATTTTTAAATTACATAACTAAATAATTTATTTTTAATAATATTAATTAATATTTTTTAAGTAACATATAATCTAAGTTCGATAACAATATTTGTTTATAAAATTCAAAGAAAATCATTAACATTTTATATACATCCTTTTCATAATAGTGTGTCTAGAAGAAAATATAACTGATATTCGACAATCACTTATATATTTTTAATCATCTCACTTCTACATATTTGTGTTTTGTCTTTCTAATCTATTTATTATTTTTTATTTTGTTGATAATTTTAAGTAATGATATTTCTTTTTTCTTTTCACTTCATCTTTTAGCATACATAATTACTATTTATTTGTGAGCTCCAAAGCAACAAAAATAAAACTAAGTTAACTAATTTCACATAAAAATGAATATAAACAAAAACATTTACTACATTGTATTTATTTTCACCTAGATTATTGTTTTTTCCAATGTTATTAAAATCGTATCGGTTATCAAACCGGTCATGATACTGGTATAATGGTACAGTGGTTTAACCAGTGGTTCAGTAATTAAACTGCATACCGGTTAAACCGGACATACCTACTTATATTTATATATATAAAAACGTATAATAAAAAAATTCCAAATAGGTAGATACTGAAATTTATAATCCATATTTATAATCTACTCAAAATTCACATAAACAAACAACTTTAAGTCTTTAATAAATTCGAAGTCTAAATTACAATATATTAATCCAAAAGTATCACTTAATAACCGCAAAATATAAATAAATGACACAAGTTCACAACTCACTCTACAAAACAAAATTTTTTTGGAGTTTTAATATTTAACACCAAAGAGTCAAAGTTGTCTCATATCAATATTATATTTTCCACCAAATCCTATTTTCAGACACTACTCTAAGATTACACAAATGTCACTGAGATTACACATGAATGTTAGAACCAAAACGTGTAATTTATGTATACCTTGAAAGCATGTGCCTTGAAATGTTGAAGAAGGGTTGGAAAGATGAGTCACATTGTAATGAGTTTTTAAGTTTTTAAGTATTTTTTTCAAAAAAAAAATATGTGTATAAACCGGCCGGTTTAGTAAAATACCAGCCGATTTACCGGTTTTTGACCGATTTTGATACTTGACCGGTTCAACACCTGTACCGTACTGGTTAGGGGTCCGGTTCACCAGTTTTCCGGTTGAACCAGACGGTACGAAATGGTTTTTACAACATTGGCTTTTTCAATTCATGATGAAGAACAAATTTAGAATTTTTAACGGTTTTCCTTCCTTTATTTCATTCCTTCTTTTTTCTATACAACTAAATATAGTATTAATGTCATTAAACAACACGAGCTAACAACACCAATTTCACCTTTTTCTTTAAAGAAAGTTGAAAGCACGGAACACTATGATGAAACAGATATGTATCTCTTATGATAAAATCACAACTTCAATCATGCACCATGTTAAGGTGAAGTTGTGATCTCAATCATTATATCTTTAGTCAATTAATATCATCCAAATACTATAAAAATATTTATTATATTTTAAAAATATATTTTTAATTAAAAAACGTTTTTTATTAGATCGAGATAAGAATGAGAGACATAAATGAAGATAGATAATCTCTCCCATTCAAAATTTCAAATGTTCTTACTTGACGTGTTGAAACAAAGTTTATTACACGTCATTCTTGTTACTTGTTACGCAACTCTTACTTCCTTTCTAATCATCCTCATCATTCTCAAACTTCATTCTTCAACAACAACTTTCTTCTCTCTTTTCTACTCCTAACCATGTCAACTACCTCCCCATCGCCGCCTGTCTCCGCCGCCACCTACGACCGCGCCGAAGCTGTCAAACAATTCGACAACACCAAGCTCGGCGTCAAAGGTCTCATCGATTCCGGAATCAAAACAATCCCTTCTTTCTTCGTCCACCCACCCGAAACCCTCTCCGACCTAAATTCCCGATCTCAATCCAACATCCCCACCGTCGACCTCTCCGCTATCTCCTCCTCCCGCGCCACCGTCGTTGACAATATCCGACGCGCCGCCAGCACCGTCGGCTTCTTCCAAGTCATCAACCACGGCATCCCGCCGGAGCTCCTCCACCGCACCCTTGCCGCGATGAAATCCTTCCACGAGCAACCACCAGAGCAAAGATCGCAAGTGTACCGTAGGGAAATGGGACGAGGAGTATCGTATATATCGAACGTGGATCTCTTCCAATCTAAAGCTGCCAGCTGGCGTGACACGTTGCAGGTTAGGCTAGGACCGGTTGCAGCGGATCGGGAAGAGGTTCCAGAAGTGTGCAGAGAAGAAGTGTTGGAGTGGGATAAAGAGGTTGTGAGGGTTGGAGAGGTTTTGTTGGGTTTATTGAGTGAAGGGTTGGGATTGGGTGCGGAGAGGTTTAGGGAGCTTGTGGAAGGAAGGGTTATGGTTGGGCATTATTACCCGTTTTGCCCTCAGCCTGATCTAACTGTTGGGCTAAATTCTCATGCTGATCCAGGGGCATTGACGGTATTGCTGCAGGATCATGTTGGTGGGTTGCAGGTTAGGACTAAAGAGGGTTGGGTGGATGTGAAGCCTGTGCCTGGTGCTTTGGTTATTAACATTGGAGATTTACTTCAGGTCAGATATTTTGTTTTTTAATTTAATAGAAAGTATGCAATAAATGGATTATAATATATGCATGTCGGGATCCACGAGTGAAGTGTTTTTACTTTGACATTAGGTGTATGAATCCTTCAACTTATACGGTCTTTAAGTATCAATGTAAGATTTTTTTTTCATATTTGGAATACCCAACATCTCAACACATGTATCCCACATGGATCTATTGACTACTTAGTGCTTCCATACTCGGTTGAGTCGTTGATAGTTCCATTCTGATACTACATATTAGGAAATCTTTATTAATGGGCTATTTGAAAAAATATATAAGGATTTGACATCTTTAAGTGAAAACCTTAGCTTATTAGGTGGATCAGTTTAGTCACTTATATACTCTTTTACTAATCTATGTGTGATTTCTTTATAACAAGAAATACCTAACATTTCAGTACTTGAAATAGTATGCATATGTCATAGTAATACTTGATCTAAGTGACAGAGAATTTGATTCCACTAAGCAAGATTTTGGGATTGAATATTTTGAATAAAAATAAGGGCTAGGAATACCTTTGTCCCTTGAATCATGAATGGTCTTCCCACCTTGTGGTCCAAAATGACTTTTGGACACCGAACTCAGTTTTAAAAAAGCTATTGATTTTAGGAAATTAACATTACTAATCAATGAGTATTATAAGGGAGTATCTTAATTATACATTATTGTAATGCTTAGCTGATAATTTTTTTTCCTGTTTGTTAATTGCTAACAAATTTTCAAGTAGATAGATTATCTATTCATGTCAAGACAATTAGTAAACTACATTGCTAGCAGATTATGCAGACTAAACCACTAAAGTTTGGAAATTTGGAGAATCAATTGATTTACTGTCTGAACATATTACTCCAAAAATTTAACTACAAGAAGAATGCTAGTTAAATTTGTTCTTTGACAATATTATAGGAAACATCTTTCTTTCTTCCATTTTCATATTTTGATTTTCATATCCATCTCAGATAATTTCTAATGAAGAGTATAAGAGTGCTGATCATCGGGTGTTAGCCAATTCTTCTGGCGAACCACGAGTTTCGGTTGCTGTTTTCCTGAACCCAAGTAACAGGGAGAAGATATTTGGACCTTTGTCAGAACTAACATCAGCAGAGAAACCAGCTCTTTATAGGAATTTCACATTCAATGAATTTATGACCAGGTTCTTCAAGAAAGAGTTGGATGGTAAATCATTGACCAATTTCTTCAGGATTTGATTAATATCTGTTTGATGTTAGTGTTAATGTAAAAATACAGTTGTAATAATGCATCTGCTGCTATTTGTGTGAATAAAACCATAGTTATTCGGCAAGAAAAATCTGTTCGGATTCTTTTTTACCCAAAATTTCCTGTAGCAACTAGGTTGCTGGCTTGATTATATGCCCCATGGCAAGGAAGATTCTCTTAACATAAAACCAAGGCCAGTTTTAACATTTTGTATCTGGTGTGGAAAAAAAGTGAATTTTGCATATTAAAATTTGAAATGGTCAAAACCAAAATTTGAGAGCCAAATAAAATTGAGTGGAAGACAAAATGTCTAGTGAGCCTAAAATACTTTTTCGTTTTAGGTTTAGTTTTTATTTATTTATTGGAAATTTGAGTTTAATATATTATTTTGGGTCGAGTTGATCCACTACAGCCCGCATAAAACCCACTTATTTTTTCTGATCGTTAACCCATCAAAAGATTGGAAATGTTCACACCCTCCCTTATTCTATCCAAATCCAATTCAGTCATTACACAAATGAATGTGAATGGTAAAAAAATAAAAATAGTAAGGTAAATTAAGTAATCAAGTTCTTGAAGAATGCCTCATTCGTTTAAACACCAACTTCATCAAATATACATGCCAAAGGAGCTAGACTCCTATCCATTACTGGGAAAGAAGTGCTATGTAAAATAAAGCAAAAATTAAAATGAAATGACAGTTATATCTTTCTATTTATACTTGTAATGATATTTTTATCCTTAACCTAATGTGAAATTTAATGGAGATGATCCTACTCATACCAAAGACATAGTACAATATTTTTAAATACTTTTTGCACAAATAAAAAGAACAGTTAGGGAAGGAAACAATTTAGGAAATATCGGAAAAGAAAATTGTGTCAAAACATGGTCAAATGGGATGCATTGTTATTGAACAAGGAAGTTGAAAATGAAGCATATCATACACAAGTAGAGCCAATATCAAAGACAAAGGCAATGTCAATTGGCACGAGCAAACAGACCAATGGCAAGGGATAATGGCACGTGCACAAGGTTAGTGGCACAAGTACGAGCATAATCATGGCACGGTCATTGGCATGAGCCAACACAAGGCCAGCAGCACAAGTCCAAGGCCAGTGGAACATGCAAGAGCAAAGATCCAATATTATTGGCAATAGCCTGTAGTTAAAGCAATCTATGTTCTAATCATTACTTAATTCCTTTGTTACCAAAAGTTAGTTAGTAACAAAATTACTTGTATAAGAAACTATTAAGGTTTTCATTGTAAATAAGATAATTCATTCCATTTATCGAAGTTCAATAGACATAAATTCTTTCCTGTTCATCTTTCTTTCATTCTTGAGCTTGAATAGCTCGATATTCCTCTTCACACTTTTCTTTCTCTATCTTTTTTCACATTGTATGAGAGCTATTAATGGCTATCAACCCCTCTTCAAATCACCATATGGATCTGTCACAAGATTCAACCTCACTATATTATATTTCTCTTTCATAAAATCTTGCAGTAGCACATATACAAGAAGAGTAATGACACAATCATTAACACAATCCAACATAAGGCCAGCGGCACAAGCACGAGCAGAGATGACACACGCACTGGTACGAGCTAACACAAGGCCAGTGCCACGAGCACGAGCATAAATTCAAAATCAAAGGTGACAACTTGTAATGCAAGCGACCTATATTGTAATCTTAATAATTCCTTTGTTTACAAAAGTTAGTAAGTTAAGGGTAGTTACTTACAAAATAATTTTAATGTTTATTGTAAATAACATAATTAGTTATATTCATTGATTTAATCCAAACTAACATAATTAGTTAAATTCATTGATTTAATCCAAACTAACTTAATTATATTCATCTTTTTTTTATTTAATCTAAACTAGATATTGGATTTGGTTCACCTCTTTTATAAATAAAAATTCTCTAACCTTTACAAATTAGTATATAGATACAAAATCTATATTTCTTTAGCTACTAAAAAAAGTATCTGTTGATCTTTTTTGCATTGTGTGAACATCCATTGTGCTCAATTAAACACATTTTTTTATCAAAAAGTTCCATTCATTGAAGTTCAATATATATAAATTCTTACTTTTTCATATTTCTCTCATTCTTGAGCTTGAATAGCCTGATATGCCTCATGGACGACTGTCACCCAGTGTCACACACGGTCCCAACTAACTACCAATTAAAAAATAAACAATTAAAAAACTAAATATTAAATTAGATATAGCACTCAACAACAACACACCATAAAAAAAACGACAGCAGCACACAAACTGGCCAACTGAAATGTAGTCGCACACCGTCACCTGTCCTAGAGGAGTGTCGTCTCTACCATCGCAGGGGAGTGTCGTCACCACCACCGCAGGGGAGTGTCATCACCACCGTCGCAGGGGAGTGTCATCGCCACCGTCATAGAGTACGTTTTATGCCTGTTTATGTATTGTGATGTTATTTGAATTATGTCTGATTTTATGACCATTTTTTTCTAGTTTTATGGTTGTTTGTGTTGTGAAGTTATTTTTTCTGATTTGGTCTATTTATGTGTTATGAAATTGATTATGTCTCCAAAGTTTACCATGGTGAAGAAATAAAACCCATGTATAAGATGCACAGAGTAAAGGGCGTAAAAATCTTTCACCAAGCACTCACTTTTTCATGCCAACTTTGCTTAAAACATAGGGTGTGTCCAATCATGAAAAAAGAAGTAAATGAAAGTGCAAGAGAACCCTAATAGTATACTAACTGTTTTTATGATGTTTGTACTATTTCTATTTAGAGTGAAGATTATTTGTTCTACTTTTTGTGTTCCAATTAAATTTTTTATATTCTTTGGTAGGTAGAGACACCATAATAAGAATTAACTATTTAAATTTTGAACCAACCAACATCTTCTTCTAGCCGTGAAAGAAATTGAATTGTATTTGAAAGAATACACAATGAATATGAATAAATTGATACAGAGAAGATTGAATGATCTAGTTTATATGCACTATTCACTTATATTAATTAATCATATAATTATATATGACAATATGATATTTTATGGTGTGACCGAATGTTTAACCAATTAAATTGATTAACACATATACAAAACCTATTTTAAGTTGATATCCGGTTTGAGTTTCATAATATTCCTTCTATCCTTTTTCACAATTATCTTCAAAATATATGATTCATACCACTCATGATAGCCCAAGTCCAAAAATATATCAACTGTCTTTTCAAATTCTTCTAATACTAATACTAATATAAGAATAACAACAATAATAATAATCACGTAAATTACAAATGGAAAAACACCACAAGCCATAAGCCTCTTCTCCTTCATTTTCCAAATTTATGTCCGGAACACCATAAGCCATGCTATCTTATTATAAATTGATTGGACTAGTGAAATTATTAAACTAGACACATTATCTATGACAACTTTCTAAAGAAGCTGTTATTTCCGTCAAATTAATCTTGCATGTTGGATGATGAACATTTATCCATATTATTCCTTCAGTTATCGAAAGGTGTTTCACCTCTCTATTCTTTTTTCAATTTTATTTCTCCATCTTGTCTCTTTTTAAGACTCAGAAACTGTTTCTCCTATATTTTTTTATTTTTATTCAAAAAATCTATTATCTCGATCGTCAAAGTAAGTATAATTTTATGTTCATTTTATTTTCATTATTCATTCTTAGTAGAATTTCATTATTCATGAATCGGTCAAATGAGATTTTCATTGACAAATTAATTTTTTTTTCTAGTTTATATATTATCGTACTCACTCAACATTCTTTATCTCACAAGTAAATTTTTTTTTAACTTCTTCAACCTTCCATCACTTACCTTTATAACAAAAACTTCATTTTCATCAAGCAAGAAGATAAGAAACTTAAAAACAAAATTTGATTTACTTTCGAACATGTTTGAATTCTCACAATTGTTATCAAGGTTATCCACACATACTAATGTTCGAGATCTGATCCAAGACACGCATCTTTTAAATAAATGAGGGTTTCAGCGTTGAAACAACTTTCATTACCGAGTATCCTCATAAGTCATTTTGTCATTTTATGTTATGGATTTCTTCTGTATTTTTTAGAAGTTCCGATTTTTTTATTTTTCAGATTGTGGGCATTCATTTTCATATATTGCAAAGCTTTGTGGCTCTTATTTTACTATTAATTTTGTCTAATTTGTTAATTTCTAAAGATTGATAATGATGCTAAAAATATATGGTAGAAGTTGTGTTCTCTTTTTCAATTATCTCATCTCTTCTTCTACGTGTCAATAATTAATAAACTTAAAAGTTTAGATTTTTACTTTTTCAAAGTGTGAAGAAACTTAAAGTTAAGATATTTAGTTGTAATGCAGCCTTGACTTGTTGAGTTTGATTCTAGGTTGACTATTTTTTTTTTAAAATTGATTTGTTTCTACTTTTAATTTTTCACCACCGTTTTGTAGGAAGGGTATGGGCACAAATGAAATATAATATATATATATATGTATGTATATATATATATATATATATATGTATATATATATATTTATTTATTGTAATAAATTTGTACTATGGTTTATTAAATAATTTTATCTATTCATCGTAATAAATTGTGTGTGCAAATTTGAAATCATGGGTAAGAAATAAAAGGAGACGAACTCCTTATAAACAACTAACTCACAATACCAAGAACAACATGGGTGATCCATTATGACAATATAAGATTTGATACTAGACCAATATTGGTAAGGCATATGTCCTTTTTTTTTACTCAAACCTAATATCTAATACTCGAGTATGAAGTTTATGTGTGTAACTCGAGTATATTGGGAAATTGTGTGGGAAGCATGCAAACCTTTTTATTGAAAATAAATCTCAACCCTAAAAAATATGCAATAATAATTAAATTGAGAGTTAATAGTTAATAAATTAAAGTAGAAAAATAAAGCAAATATTAAAAAATAAAGCAAAAAATGGGTATTTAAGTCCATGTAGTCAGCAGGCTCTGGGTCTAACTCTCTTATGGGCATCCTAATGGTAGGGGTGTAAAAGTTCGTTCAATTTTTGGTGCAATTCAATGGTCGAACCGGTCACAAAGATATAGTTTGGTTCACCTCAATTAACCGCAAATTTATTGCAAGACTCGAACCGAACCATTCATGAACGGTTCAGTTCGGTTCCACGATTTTTATGGGTTTTTTTTATAATTTTTTTGCAACAATTGAAAGTTCAAAATGTATTATAAGAGATATTGTTTGTCCATAAAATAACAATTGTACACAGTAACATATATAACAATTATGTAATTTAGGGAAAAAAAAATGAATGACCACATATACAATAGTACAATTCACAATTAGTAACATATAGAGGAATACATGTATAATAAATTATAGTATATGTTATTTTCAAATCGAGTACCACGGAAGTCAGAAAGATATATTACAAATCATCATGATACTGATTAAGTATCACATATATATAACAATTTAGTAAGCAGTAACATATATAACACTAACATAATAACAATTTAGTAACATATAGTCATATATAACACTACAATTCATACAAAATGTATAATTTAAGCTACAAAATTGGTTGAAGAATTCTCTAGTTTCTATTTTTTTTAATTTTTGGTCGGTTCGGTTCTAGTGGTTCCTAAATTTTTACAACCATGAACCAAACTGAATATAAATGGCTCCTTAAAAAAATAACTAAACCGAACCGCAAAATCGAACCGAACCATATTTTGTGGTTTGGTTCGGTTCCATCGATTTAGCGGTTTAAACCATAACTGCTTATGTCCCTACCCAGCGGAGTCGCTAGTTGTCACAACCGATTTTTGGTTGGAAGACTGGTTCTACGACTTAGGAAGATGCAAACTCGATTTCAACATCTCCTAAAAGATTTGGAGTTGCGACTACTTTCTTTGCAATTAAAACATAGAAAACTCTCTATTGTGCCCAATTTGGATAATATGATCTTTTGAACATATTTCTGAGTTAGGGACTCAATTACGGATCAGAGAAGATATTAGCACTCCGTCTGCCCATAATAAAACGATACCCTCACTAACAACATGGACTTTTATACCCTTAAACAAATTTAAACATTTAATCATTGAAACAAAATATTTTATTTTTTATATTTGTGTGTGACAATATATTATTTTGATCCTACATATCCTATGTATAATAATGAAATTAAAACTAAGTAGTTCTAGTTATAAAGATGTTTGACTTGATTGGTTTGATTTGATTAAAATTTAGAGATTAATTAAAGTTGATTGAGGAGATTAATAGACGAAAAGTCGATATTGGCCAATTACCCCCTTCCCGCTTCAATAAATAACATAAGAAATACTAATGATCATATCAGATTCTCGACTCGAAAGGAAAGAAATATGTGACACGAATCGTAATCTCGTTATCAAATCCCTATTAAAATATTTAGATTTTTAAAGTATATATTTTAAATAATTTATTTATTATAAAAATTGAATAAATAGCAAAGAGACAACACTCGTCGTTGAGAGACTTTCCACTCTAGGGCAGAAAGGAAAAGACGACACAAGCCGTATACCGAACTATTCAAATTCTAATAATTTAATTCAAATTATGTTTTGAAATAATTTATTTGAGAAAAATGGAACTAATAGCAAAAAGATAGTACTGATCATAGACCGATTTTCTACTCTTGAAGCAGAAAGGAAGAAACGACATAGACCATAGACCAGACTATTCAAATTCCAATAAATTTAATTTAAAATATGTTTTGAAATAATTTATTTTAGAAAAGTGGAACTAATGGCAAAGATACAATACTGATCGTAGACCGACTTTCCGCTCCTAAAACATAAAGGAAGAGTCAAAACATACCGTAAACCGTACTATTCAAATTCCATAAAAAATATTTAATGTAATAAGAATATTTAGAAATAACTATTTAAAATTAAACATTTTTTCAATCATAATTAATTAAGGGGGAGAATAGAAGCATAACATCACAACAACTTCTTAAAATATATTTAAAAAAGTGTTGGTCTAGTGGTATATATGTGACAATAATCCTTTAACGAATTCATCATTTAATACTCTGACTTAAGACTAGGATAGGATTTTTTTATATAGCTTTGACATGAGAGTGTATATATGTAACCATAATCCTTATAAACAGCAAAGAAAGAACCAGCTCCAAGGGCATTATATACTAAGTCATTAAAGTCAATAAAATAATATAATACCTTTGATATGAGGAGTGTAGCCAAATGACTTTGTTGTTGATCAAGTATCACGTTGGATTGCCTTGGATCTTTAACAATGGGTTCTCAATTTCTTTTATTTATAAGACAGGTCTATGACGACGGTAATAGAACAAGCATGTTTTGTTTAAGGTTAGTTTGAGAGTTAGATTTTGGAGGGAAATAAAGGAAAAAAGGAAGGTTTGAGAGTCTCATGAATGTGTTTAATAGCCCAAAGCAAACCCTTAGTGAGCAGTGTTCATAGTTGGGCTATCAAGCTTTATAAGGTGTGTTGAGAAGATGAAGTTGTTATAAGAGTTTGCAAAAGAGTTCAATGTATCAGAAGAAGAAGCCATGGTAATGTAAAGGGAGAAGATAGAGAGTTTATTATTGAAGTGATGAGTTATGAGAAGGTTTAGATGGCTATTGAGAAGATATGTTATATTTGAGAGTTTGAGGGGAAAGAGAATGAGATGGATAAAAGAGCTAGAAAGAGAATGAGAAAAGAATACAACCATCTTCCTTGGGTTCAAAGTATGCAAGTGAGATGATATGTTAAACTAATAATAATGTTAGAATATTTTTTTTATTGTTACTTTAAAAATATAATAAAAAAATGAGAAATGAATAATAATATATAATTATATAATTTTATTAAAAATATTTAGGTATTTTTTATATGGGTTTGAGAAACCCTCCAAAATTTTCCTCTTTTTTTTATATGACTCATAAATAAGGAGATGTTTTCTAAAACTATTCATTCTCTTTGCCTCCAAATTCACATTCTCAAACAAAACCTTAAATATCAATGTGACACATCTCATTGACTTCATGGAAAACTTGTTTGAGCTTCAACCTCTCTTTTTCTCATGTTTAATTGTTGAACCACATATACTATCTTTCTCTCTTTGCCTTTTCTTCTCTCTCTCTTTACCTTTTCAGAAGTCTCCCCTCTCTTTTTTAAACTCCCGGGTGCATTTTTTCCATGTTCAGTTTCTCAACATTATATGTTCCTTTCTTTTTAAATCCCTCCCTCTTATCCGTTTTATTTTCCTGAGTGATTGATTCACTCCCTTTATTTCCCCACATCACACCTCTTGTATCATTCATTCCCTTTTAATATTTGTAACATATCAGATTTTGTAATTTGTTGGTTAAAAATAAAAAGGTCAAATGAAATATAATTAGTTGCTTGACATAAAAAATGTTATTTTCCAATTTGAAATTGCTTTTGAGTTTTTTATATATATTTTTTTAAATTTTGTAAATAAATCACATAAAATTGAGTATTCACCCTTATATATATAATCCATTGAACAGTTATTTGTATTAAACAATATCTAGTCTTCCGGTTTTGGGATGAAAGATTGAGTTCAAAGTACCTCTGTTAGTGTCATGTTATCGGTGCATATTTTCATTTCCAATTCATATTGGTAAAATTATACGACCTACATTTTTTGGATGAGGATCACCTATCTCAAATTGATGTTGCCAATCCTATCTCAGTCACTTATATTTAGACACATGTATTTAATAAATTATTTTTATAGAATAAAATGAAATTGAAGAATTATTTTCCATTTATTTGCAAATATTGATTAGTCTGAGAGAACCAATCCCCTTCCATTTTTTCCATGTTTGTCTGTCACAATTTTCAGTCCAACGTGGATGACATGAAACACAAAATTAAGCGTGGTCTACGTGGAATTTGTACACAAAAGCCATCTCATCACATAT
This sequence comes from Lupinus angustifolius, assembly GCF_001865875.1. Taxonomy (NCBI): domain Eukaryota; kingdom Viridiplantae; phylum Streptophyta; class Magnoliopsida; order Fabales; family Fabaceae; genus Lupinus; species Lupinus angustifolius. The sequence goes on from NW_017727858.1 coordinate 48,888, forward strand.
ACAAAAAGCTTTACTATCACATTAAATATTTAATTAAAATTAAAATTTAGTCATTAATGATAACACAAAAAAAGTAAAAATACACTTATATCTAAATATGATGTGTTATATATATCTTTTTATGCAAGTTTTTTTTTCTTAAGATGTAATGATAATTTATAAAACTTATTTATATCTCTTTTTCTCATTAATAAATATTTCACATGAATAGAATAATTCGTAAATATGGATACAAGGAATGAAAATCTACTGTTTCTATTGATATCTCTATTTATGTTTTGGATAAGTCAAAATATTTTATACTTTTATTTAATTTAAAAAAGTTATAAAAATATAAACTAATATTTTTATATTAATTATTATAACTATTGAATAGAATCATAAAAACATTTTGTTTTTGGGACAGATCCTGTATCATGCGTATGATGCTCTCATTCGGGCTCTTGTTTTACAATTGGAGACTATCATTATACACAATCGAAAAGCAAATAATAGAGAAGTAAGACAATTTTTTTTAACTAGATTAGATAAAGTTTTTCGAAGCACTCAGCGGGTAAATATATTATTTGATAACAGGTGTATAAGCGCACAAACCTAATTACGGTTACATGATATTAGAAGGAATTTGAAACAAATATATAACATTATTCTCCTTCCTCTTCTTGGAGTAAGTGAATATCTCCTCTAAATAATATATATAAAACTTGTTTAAACAGTTTATTTCTAAGTATTGTAATTATGTTATTTCTAGCCTCTGATATCAAATTTACTGTGAATTGAATATGCTAATAACTCCAAGATCATGGAATATGGTATTTGGGCTTTTGCCCCTCTGTATACCAAATAAAATAGAAAAGAAAGGAAAGAAATATGTTTTAAAATCTAGGAACAAGTGTACCTCTTTAATTATTCTTAATATATAAAATAAATTTATGCTTCTAGAAAGGAAAGAAGATAAATAAGGTTCCAGAATCATATTTCATTGTTTTTAAGTCTTTCATTTCTCTTCATTTTTTTAAAATCAATTTGCAAATACAGAAACATGAAAAATATCATAGAGTAGCTCATGTGTGTTAGAACATGAAAGATTAAAGAAGAACAAAAGAAAGAAATTGAGAGAGAATTTGTGCAAAATGATAAGCAATTGAGTGAGTGATTAACCACTTTCTATATCAGGAAATTTTCTGGTTTTTGTTAGTTAAGTGCACCTTGCTTTATATAGTAAGTACACATATCACTTCTAACTAACTTTTGAATTACAATCTAACACCCCCATGATTCAAAACTACATTACATTTCCTTTAGCTATACTATTACAAGCTACACAATTCCCTTTTAGTTCACCAATTTAGCCTCCTCAAGGCTGCAAACTCCCATCATTCTTCTCATCTCTTTGAATTTTTCAATCTTCATAACTTTAATTAGAATGTCAGCCACCTGCATTTCGGTTTTGCAATGTAACAACTTGACCTTTCCTTCTGCCACTTGTTGCCTTAGATAGTGATATTTAGTTTCTATATGCTTACTCTTTCTATGTGAGACTGGATTCCTTGCCAAGTCTATGGCTAATTTGCTATCCACATTTAGTTCAACCCCTTCTCCATCATTAGCACCAAGCTGATCAAATACTGCAGAGAGCCATGAAGCTTGACATGCTGTTGCACAAGCTGCAATATATTATGCCTCACATGTTGACAAGGCCACTACTTTTTGCTTCTTGGAGCACCAAGAGATTGGAGCTCCTTCCAGAAAGAAGACGTATCCTATTGTGCTTTTCCTATCCAGAATATCACTACACCAATCAGAGTCTGAATAAGCTCTTAGTTGAGGTTTGAGAGATTCTGTTTGATGAGGAAAGACAATACCAAAATCAATAGTCCCCTTTAGGTATCTAAGAACTCTCTTGGCTGCAAGTACATGAGAGTTCTTTGGCTTGCTCATAAATCTGCTTGCTAGTCCTACACTGAAGGAGATTTCAGGCATTGTGTGACAAATATATCTGAGACTACCCACTATCTCCCTGAATGCAGTGGCATTTGCATCATCTTCTTCTTCACACTTTCCTAGCTTTAGATCAGTTTATGCTGGAGTTTCAGTTGAATTGCAATTCATCATATTGAATTTGCTCAATACTTCAAGTAGATACTTCCTCTGATGCATAAACAAGCCCTGCTTTGTGTGTTGAAATTCTAGACCAAGGAAGTATAAGAGTCGTCCTAGATCTCTTCTTTCAAGCTTACCTTCAACTCTTCAATTCCCTTTGAGCAGCTTCCAGTGATAAGGAGATCATCAACATAGAGACAAATAAGCGGATATCTCTGTTCTGGTTTGTTGATTTGGTGTACACACCATATTCCACTTCACACTTATGAAAACCAGAGTTGAACAAGAACTTGTCAATCCTTTTGTTCCATGCTCTAGGTGCTTGCTTCAATCCGTAGAGTGCCTTCTTTAGTCTGAACACTTTGTGCTCACTTCCTTTAGTGATGAATCCTGGAGGTTGTGTGATGTACACTACTTCTTCCAATGGACCATTTAAGAAAGTTGATTTCACATGTAGTTGTCATAAGCTCCATTTGTTCCAACTGGCCAGAGCTATTATTAGTCTTATTGTCTCCAATCTAGCCACTGGTGCAAACACCTCAGAGTAATCAAGTCCTTCCTTCTGCATAAATCCTCTTGCAACTAATCTAGCTTTATGCTTAGCTATTGTCCCATATGGCTTCAATTTTACTTTGAAGATCCATTTGACAGAGATTGGTTTCTTTTTAGTTGGCAACTCCACCAATTACCAAGTGTCATTCTTTTCTATTGACTTGATTTCTTCCATCATTGCTGCTTTCCAAGTTTTGTTTGACACTGCCTCTTCAAAACTGATAGGTTCAGCATCAGCAAACAATGCTAAATGTTGAACCATTTCTCATTCTTGATTTACTATATCATCAGTGCTCAAGACATAATCTGATAGCCACATGGGTGGATTCCTCATTCTTGTTGGCCTAGATCTTTCTTGTTGGAGTGATGAGGTTGTTTCCTGTACTCCTTCATCTATCACTGATTCATCATGATCCTAGTCTAGATGCACTTTAGTTAGAGAATTTGGATTTTCCTTTAGACCTTTCCATGAGCTTGACTCATCAAAATGCACATCCCTACTAAACATGACTTGTTTTGTATCAGGATTGTATAGTTTGTATGACCCTGTAGAGTTATATCCCAACAGAATCATAGATTTAGCTTTGTTGTCAAGCTTCTTCCTCCTTTGATCTGGTATGTGTTTGTAGCAAAGAGATCCAAAATTCTCAGATGTTTCACAGAGGGTCTTACTCCTGACCAAGCTTCTTCAGGTACTTGGCCAACAAGTCTTTTGGTTGGGCACCTGTTTAGGATATAAGCTGCTGTTGATGCTGCCTCACCCCAATATTCATGTGGCAGTTCCTTTCCTTTTAGCATGCTTCTGATCATATTCAAGATGGTTCTATTTCTCCTTTCTGCTATGCCATTGTGTTGAGGTGTGTAGGAAGCTGTTACCTCATGCACAATCCCTTGTTCCTTGCAGAAATCATCAAATTCACTTGATGTGAATTCCCCTCCACCATCACTTCGCAGAATCTTTATGCATTTTTCAGATTGTTTTTCTACCAAGTTCTTGAACATCTTGAACACAGAGAACTCATCACTTTTTGCCTTTATGAGATACAGCCACAATTTCCTGCTCAACTCATCCACAAATGTTACAAAGTATCTACTTCCCCTAATGAGGGTGTGTCAAAAGCACCACACACATCAGAGTATACAACATGTAATAATTCATTTGCTCTTGAGGGGGTGTATGCACTAAATGAGGATTTGGGTTGCTTGCTTATTTGACAGTTTGCACAAACCTTGTTAGGAGCATGAATTTGTGGTAGTCCCTTGACCATGTCTTTGTTTCTTAGTGTGCTCAAGTCTTTGAAGTTCAAGTGACCAAACCTCAGGTGCCATAACCATGATTCTTCTGTTTGAGATGTAGCTGATAGGCAATGTGTTTCGAATGCTCTTAGACTCACTTGGAAGGTCCTGTTTTGTGCTAGAGGTACCCTTAGAACCTTCTTGTGTTCAGCATCAAAGATTTCTAGGATGCCTTGATGCATTTGCACTGAGAACCCCATTTCCACCAATTGTCCCAAGCTCAATAAATTACTCTTCATGTTGGGAACATAGAGCTCATCAACTATCAGTACATTCCTCCCATCATTCCTACTGATCAAGACATCCCCTGTCCCTTCTGCTTGGATGAGCCTACTATCTGCAAATCTCACATTGCTCTTTCTACTGTCATCAAAATTGACCAACCAATTCCTATTTCCAGTCATGTGGTTTGAGCAACCTGAGTCAATGTACCATCTATCATCATTGCTTGACTCAAAATATGTAGTCATCATTAGCAATACTGGTTCATCATCTAGACTTTCAGTGCTCTCTTTCTTGGCCAAGTGAGCTTCATTTTGAGACTTTCCAAGACTCCTTCCATGGCTTGGAGTTGATTGACATTCACTACTGAAATGTCCAATTTTTTCACAGTTCAAACATTTCAGCTTCTTCATGTCCACCCTTTTCTTATTCCCTTGCCACCTCTGATATTCTCCTCTCCTTGATGATTGTTCTCCATGATCAACCTCAGGCCTTTCTTGGTCAGTGTATTGAGAATTCTTGAAATTCCCTTTTCTTGGATCTTTTCCTCTGTTTCTGCCCCTTTGACCTCCCTTGGTTCCATATCCTTCTCTTCTTGAGGTGTAAGCCTGTAGAGCTTGTTCAACTGGTTTCTCCATTGATCTTTCTATCAATCTTTGTTCATGAGCTTCAAGTGATCCTTGAAGGTCCCCTATCTTCAATTCCTCCATCTTCTTAGACTCCTCAATTGCAACAACAATATGATCAAATCTGGGGTTGAGGGTTCTCAATATCTTCTCAACTATAGTCTGATCTGTGATATTCTCACCACTTGCCTTCATTGCATTAGTATGGCTAATTACTCTGTTAAAGAATTCTGCAATCCTTTCACTCGAGTTCATTTGCATGAGCTCATATTGTCTTCTCATGGTTTGTAGCCTTACCTTCTTCAATTGTTCAGCTCCTTCATTGCTCTTCTCTAGAATTTGCCATGCTTCCTTTGCTGACCTTGCCTCTGATATCTTCTCAAAGTGTGCTTCATCAACACATTGATGTAGCAGGAACATAGCCTCGCAGTCTTTCTTTTTGCCCTCTTTGTATACTGCTTTTTGTGCTTCAGTTGAAGCCTCTGTCAGCTTTGGAAGTCCTTCTTCCACAATTTCACTTACATCTTGGAATCCCATAATAGCTGTCATTTGGATTCTCCATCTATTCCAGTTCTTTCCATCGAGTATTGGCAGATTTGCTGGAAAACCAGTTTGCCCCATTGGTGTTGAAGAATTCGCAGAGTTGATTGAGTAGAAGAAGAATTAGGTAGAGAAGAAGAATCAATCCTAGCTCTTGATACCAATTTTGTTAGAACATGAAAGATTAAAGAAGAACAAAAGAAAGAAATTGAGAGAATTTGTGCAAAATGATAAGCAATTGAGTGAGTGAATAACCACTTTCTATATCAGGAAATTTTCTGGTTTTTATTAGTTAAGTGCACCTTCCTTTATATAGTAAGTACATATATCACTTCTAACTAACTTTTGAATTACAATCTAACAATGTGCACTTCAATTGAGTTGGCTTTTGGGGAAAGTGGAGGGAAGAGTGAAGAAAGTTTGGAAATCATAAATTACTTTATAAAAAGACCATCAGACATTTCATTTTTTCCACTAAAAATCAACTTAGGACAAACTGTTAGGAATAATTTCTCTCTTTCTTCCTTTTCATATTTGATGGGGAAGAATGATGATAGAAAGTTATGTTTAATGAAAATAACACATTTATAATGAAAGAGATGGGACATGACCTTTATAAAAGTTTTTTTTGATAGAATCTATTCAGTACAAGGTATAAAATATCAGCACCCAGAATAAATTTTTGGCCCTTACACAATGTCAAATGTATTTATTATTTAGTCCTAAAGCTAAAAATTAATAAACGTGACTTTCATGTCCACTTAATCACAATTTGAATTTCAGCTACTTTATAATAAACAAAAGAACTAATAGAAGCTTAATCATTAAACAAAACCTACACTTAAAATATATACTACTTTACAGAATGCCTAATAATATTTTAGGTGGAATGTTTGAAACTATAAAATATATTTGTAAACATAGCAATATTTTAAGTGTTATTAATTTATTATACTTAACAACCAACTAAGAACAGTACCATATAATTTTTTCCCGACAATTAAATTTACCTATAGTTATTGTCATCTTGAAGTACCATGATAAAATTAAAATATGTAATTTTACTTGTACAGCACATTGGAATGGAAAGGTATTCCTGCACCCTAAATGAATGCAAAGAAGAAAAAAGAAATATCATTGTATAAGCTAATTAAGCTGCACGCCTTACGTTTAGAATAAAATACTTGTTTGCCACCTATCATTCATATTTTATATTTTATTTTATGTGAACCTTAGTGTAACCAACATTAAGGTTGTTATCTCATTATTAGTATTGACAAGTACTGACAATTATAAGAATATAGTATCTCAAAATACATGTTCAAATAGAGATTATAATGAAAGAGGTTTTATAACTGCATATTCATTGAATAATAAGATCAATTGCCAGTTTCCAATAAATACAACTAATGAACTTACAACTAACATTGGAGAAGGTAAAATAAATTGGCCAATCTAATCCGAGTTTAACTCATCTACCACATAAATCTAATCCACAAGGATAATGTACTAGTTTCTTTTTTATTTGGTACATGATAATGTACTAGTTTCTAATCTTAAAGATTGCAGATAAGGTAAAGTCGGCAAGTTATCTTAGATGCTATTCTTACTTTGCAGTATGAATGCTTTCCAGATTTGAAATAGATTATGAAGACCTACTCAAGAAGCTTATTGCAGGTGCCTACACAAACAGCAGCAGCTAGATGCCATCCAGCATGAAGGTATGGGGTTCTGGGAAATAAATCGTCGGCTATGAAAAGCATACCGCCCAGCAATGACGACATTTTATGCACAGTGTGAGCCATCCTCAAGTCTGGATCTTTCAATGCCCTTTTTGCAAATGCTACCTGAAAATAAACATATGTTTTCTTAGAGGAGAAATAATTAATTAATTATAAAGTAAGCTCTAACATGAACTTCCTACTGGGTATCTACCTATAGCAATAGTAATAGAAGATTAACTAATATATCACATACAAATAGATTCAGATTATTTACATATCTACACTCCAAGACCAGACAATGGTCATGCCAGTGTAACTTTAACACCTACTGGATACCAACACTTTGTGACCTTAAGGCCTCTATATAGTATATCAAACAGAAACTTCTTAGGTAGGCCCTAAACATGTTTAAAACATACTTATTAAACATATTGTACATAATACTTTTTTACATTAACTGATGTACTTATATATCTATCAATACAATGGTAAGGTAGCTGTTTAGTGATCATGAGGTCACAGGTTCAAACAATGGAAACAACTTCTTCGCTTGTGGGGTAAAACTGAGTAGATCAACCTTCCCCAAATTTCACTAGGTGGGAGCCTCGTATAATTTTTCATCTATGTACATTATTTTTGTAGTTGCTATGTATGCAGCATCTTTCATGCATCTGATCCTTGAAATATTAACTAAAAGTAGCATTGATAATGTCCCATGTAGGATCCATTTGAAATTAAATAAAAAAAATGGCAACTCAAATGGAGTGCCCACTTCAAGATCTAGCTGCTGATCTTTAATCTGACTAAGTGGCTGAAGATACTGAATATTTGGAAACCATAGTTCACTTCTTGGCCTGTACCTAGTACGCAAACAAAGTCTAAAGGCTTGGCTGATGTTCTGGTTCACGCAATAACAAAGATCAAATGACGTGAGGAGATGAAAGTTCACCCAAGTAAAAGCCAATTGTGCAACTGGTTGCAATTTGTTTGACACTTGAACCATCATATTTCATTAAGTATATCTTGATAATGTTCATAATTGGATTTATTAGATTATTGTCATAGAATCAATATATTAATCAAATTAATATAGGACTGGTCATTTAAATTATTAACTTGGTCAGCATTGTTTTCTGGGGCAACATAGTTATCTATTATAGAAATGAACATTAATTTCTCATAAATAAAGAGTGGAAAAGGTACCTCCATCATTCCAGTGTGAATAAGTGACACCATTAATGGCTGAACTGGAAGAACTGCTGCAGTTGCCGCCATCAGTATCTTTGGGTTCTCATTTCTGAGGGCCCTTGACAGACACTGCAAAACATTTTTTAAGTTCAGAAGTGGTATCCAAGTGAATGACTCATGGAAGAAACCAAAGCAACTAGGCAATGCAGAAAAGTGCCAACCTTAAAATATAGGGAAAACATTTTAGATTATGTCACACATGCACAGGATAAAATTCAATACTAGTTAAATTTAGACCACCAGTTAGCAAACAATCAAAGGGATATGTCAGTGAGCCAGCATTCTTATCGGTATAATAAAAATATAAAAAATGTGATCTTTAAAAATCACCAACTATAGGCCTGCTGAATAACTCTGTAACAAACAAGTTATAAGAACTCTGTTCAAGACATGCTTGAAGCAAAATTATAGGCATCCAGAATTCCAGATTCATTTTAAATATTGTAAAACTTGTACAGGAAACTTCATCCTGGAACAAAGTTAAAGTATATTTCTAAATTTAGTTGGCATGTTGACACTCACAACTTAACTGCTGTGAAAACTCAAACTCTCAGTCCTCCTGATCAGAGCTCAATAGATTTAAAGAAGTGCCACATGGCAGTAACTTGGTATACATTAACACTAATAAATGCTTCCAAGTCCGGAATATAGCATCTATAGTCGGATTTTTGCATTTATTGGGTAGCCTATAATTATATCTATCTATAAATATGTTACTTACAACAGTTGCTGTGGCAATCATCGTGTAGTCAATCCATCTGAAATATTTCCTCAACTTTCCTCTGGAAGAATGGTACACGCTTGAGGCCACTCCAACTCCAATTAATGAATTAGCATACAACTTAGAATTGAGATTCTTCCTACATTAAATTATGTATAAGATAATACAGACAGTTTTCTAGTCAAATAAGCTTATGATGCTTGGAGCAAAATATTACCTTGGGGTATGCATTCCAAGAACTATAAAAGGAATTGAAGTAAGAACATTAGCAACTGTTTCAGCAAGATGCATATCACCTGCTGAATATATCAATTATTCATGTGAAATTGGATTTTCATGCAAAAACAATAATGTAATATCAAACTGAAAGAAAATATTTAATAGTACCATGACAACTAGTACTGCAATGGATGGGTCTCAAGCATGCTGGTATTTGTTCCCATACCCGTCTGGAGAACATGCAAGTAGTAGGTTATTGTGCATGGCTTAGTAAATTTAAAGTATTTTACCATCACAAAAATTACAATCATTTAACAATTTCAGGCATGTCTAATATATATGTTTCACTCACGGCATTGACAGCAGATGATTTTCTACAGTAGCTGAAGTTCCACATGTTGATGGATGAAACTCCCCACTTTGATTAGTCTCTCTCAATGAAAATGGTGAATGAGGTGCAACATGGACTCCGCGCACACCCTCAAGGGCTCTACTGCGATTTGGGGTTTCCGTAGGACTCATGTGTTTGCTCACACGAAATGCAGCTTAACTTGAGCACCAGCAAGAAATTGCTGGCACCAGTCGGATGGAGACTGCTTACTTCTAGCCAAAAATGCTGTACAAATAATATCATAATGGCATTACTTTTTAAAATTTGGAATGTAAAAATGTTTTTATCCAATGATAAATGTTAACATAGAAGCACGAACAACAGCTAGAGATGGTGATTATCATGTAACAAACTATACAAGAGTTTAACTCAGGTAACCTTCCTGCATTTTTTGTAACTAGATTTCATTTAAATGGCTCCCTAACAGGATGAACATGCTCATAACCAAAGGCCAACAGATGATGTATATGTTAGTTAGTTCACCGAAATCAAAATTAGGTTCACTTCCAACTTTAAAATATTTGATGACTTACATTTTGGAAAAATAAAAATATATCATGTTATGAGCATCCAATTGAATTCATCTATTAGTGTTTGTAGACTCTCCTATCTCTACCTACATAAGTACATAGATGGCAGTTGCGTAGCTGCCGGGGATCGGATCGCGACAGCTGACGCGACAATAGCTAATCAGTGACAAAGTTGTACTTGTACTTGTTAAAAGCCAACTGCAATCAGATATGATAGCTCAAATTTTGAGCTTGTTGTTAAGATATGTTGTTTAATTAATAATCAATATAACATTGTTGTGCAAGCTAATTATCTAGTTCACTCCACAATTTCAACCATAAAGTTTTTCCCTTTAATCAAAATCCAACAAGCCAAAAGGGTCTTAGATAAGACTTAAGTCAAAAAAAGGGACTTAAGAGTAAAATCAATTATCTAGATTACTAGATTACTTACTCAATTCACAACTTCAACTACAAAGTTCCCCTATAATTCACAAAGGGTCCTCAATTAACAATCTAAATACATGGAAAGATAACAACAACAAGAATAATACTTACACTGTCACTTGATGTGATTAGTTAGAAAAACAATTGAGTATTAAATTTTTAAATTTGATATATTTATTTCATCCGATCACATCAAGTGACACACCGTAGGATTGTAGATGTGCTTCCTTCAAATTTTAAGCAAAAACCCAATAATTGTTAAGTGTGAAAGTGTGTTTTTGGTGTGTGAGAGAGAAAGAGAGAAACCTGAGGATAAATGCTGAGAAATTATAAGGTTTGTTTAAACGAGTGGTCAGAGATGAAAAAAGGAAGAACATTTATTTGAATTTGTAGAGATTTGAAAGAAAAAAAGGAATAGAGAATAAAGAGAAGAAGATGCTGATGAGTGAAGAATCTTCTTATTTCTCTCCACGCATATTCGCACCAGACTCGTGGAAAATACAAATTGAGACAAGTACTTTTATAGTTGTTGGAATTATTTGTTGGGATAAAGTTTTGATAGTCACACAAAAATATTTGATTAGATTAGAGGAAAAAGTGAATCTAAAGTGATTTGTGATGATAGAGTTTGTGATTTTTAACATCTAATTTTGATCACAATCTACTCTGATAAAATAATTAAATAATTTAAATTGTGATAATAGTTAAATAATGGACCGAATTCATATATTTTACTAAAATATGATTTGATTCTTAGTTTCTTTAAATTCTTGATTTATATTTTATATATGATTTGAATTAAAAATATCTGATACAATTTTATATGGAATTATATACTTAACTTAATATAATTATAAAAAAATAAAACAGTTGATGACAATATTATTAATACTTGTACCGATCATTAGACTAGTCATAGTACTGATATAATATATGATAGTTCACTAATTAAATCATATACTACTAAAGTTATATATATATTATACGAACATTAATGTTATAATCAATATAGAAGACAATAACTATGTTTATTTATATAACTTGTTAAAAATGCATATGATAGACCATATTTTAAATGTATAAAAAATGTAGCAGTTGTATGTTTGATTCTTCATACAAATATTTTTATAAAAATAAATCATTTTCAATAAAAAATAATTTTAAATAAAACCAGTCGGTATGATTAATACGGTTCAATTAAAAATCGATCAATATGACCAATTTTTACTGATTTTAATCGATTTTGACCGATATAATTACATAGTATAAATATTATATTATAATGATATTAAGGTCAATGCACCAGTTGAACTACCTAGCAGAAACATATTTTGATAAGAGTGGTTGATAGGCCCGGTTCTCTCGAGATTTCCCCCAACCTTGATGGAAAAGCATCAAATATCATATTTTAAATATAAAATTATATATTTTTCTATAATATATGATACAAAGTAATATTTTTTCTTAATGATTAGTCTGTAGATAATATATGTTACTTCTTGTTTGTAGTGTTAGAATATTTATAATAATTTTATAGGAGGAAATATCATTATTCTATTTCTATATTTTATTTCTAATTTTTCTCACATCCAGGTTTTATGGAGATAAAGGATAAGCAGACTTTAATCAATGCCAAATTTATCTTCATTTATTTTTTAAGACCAAAACATTAAGCAATTACAAGTGGCTCTTATTAAATTGTTACTCGTTAAAAAATTATTAATAAAAATTGTTATGAAAACAAATGATATATAATTAATAAGGCTTTGTTAGATCTACAAGATAATCAAAATGTTTATGTTTGATTCCTGTGAGTGATATTTGTTGAAGTGGACAACTACAAACCCTGAAAAAGATTGATTACTTACTCATAAGGTGATGTGATATCATTGATAACAGTGTTGTTAAAACCGTTTGATACCGGTAAATCGGTGAAATGGTCCAAATATTGGTATGGTACAATAATTATACCGGTCAAAACTGGCTAAATTAGTCAGATAAGCCGGTTTTTAATTGAACCGTACTAGTAATATCGACAGATTTTTATTTAAAATTAATTTTTTAATGAAAATAAAAAATATATTTGTTTTTTATTGATTTTTCAACATTAATGTTAATATATTATATATGTATATCTAATTCACCAGTATATGGTTTAATGAGTAAACTACTAGTTAAATCGCTATAACACTATATCAGTGCCCTAACCAATTTGATGAACGATAAAATATAAACGCTGATTGATAGTAGTGAAAAATAATTATATTATGATCATCCTAATACAAATATAATCAATTACATAGTATTCATAAAAAACAATTATATATTGTTAATTACTATTCTATTATCATATTATCAAAAATAGATCTCTCAATTTTTTTTTACCAATTTGATCCTTGAAAAAAATGATAATTCAAAATTATCCTCAAGAATATCAAATGTGAGTTAAGTTAATTATTTTAAAATTTTAATATTATTCTGACTTACACGATATTCGAAAATTAGTTTAGGTTTTTAATTCTTCAAGTATATATTCACTCTATTATCAATCATCAAATCTCTATATATCAAACTTATATACATATATAAAATCTTCAATCCAAATACTTGGCACTTGTTAACAACTTTTATCACCATAAAAATCCAATGCTCACAATAAATCTTTCAAAAATACCAACAAGCCGTTAGTCTAATGGTGTAAGGCTCCACTGGATCCCCAAGGTTAATGATTCGATTTTTTGGAATGACACTTATTGGAAGGGACAACCACGAACCCAAAAAATGATTAGTTCCTTAAAAAAGGTGAAGAGATACTATTAGTAGTACCAAAACAAAACTTTCAAAAATGCTTAAACCTGGTCATGTCACAATTTTAAGAAATATAAATAAAATTTTGAATAATTATCTATTTTAGCACTCAAGTTTTTTCGACGTTACCAACTCAATCCCTAATTAAATTATCATTGTAGTCCCTAATTTTTGCAACATAAAATAATATTAATCCTTCTGTCTTTACTCATATGTCTACTTTAATAGAGTTAATCACATGACATATTAAGTATTAACCTGTGTGCACATGTATGTAAGACTGAGATGACAACTAAGGGGGGAGATACATTAGTTGTTTAAAACTATGACTGATTTTTCTGCACAAATCAAGAGTTAATAGCAGCGGAAAATAATATACAGAAATAATCAAGTAAATGTAAGGAGATAAAGGAGAAGAGAGTACACATATATTTTTATACTAGTTCAAATTCTTGTCCACTGAAGGCTACACCCAATACTCTTGTAGCACAAGAGATTTCTTCACTAGATATTGAGAGTAATAATTACAATTTCTCACCCCGAGAGTCCTTGTACCTTACTCACTCTGTAATACCTATATCACTCTTGGAAAACACCATTTTCAAGTGACTCTATCCCATTTCTTCTCACACCATTGTGAAAGAAAGTAATTCACAACTTTGAATGAAGAAACGTTTACCAATGGCAATGGATTGTCTTTACAAGATTTTGAAGTTATAAACTCTTGCAATCCAGTAACTCAATGTATACTTTAGTACTAATGCTCAGAAGGTTTGAATACCTTGTAATAACACTTAAGGCAACTTTGCAAATCAAGTTCTGAAAGTTATGAACAAGTTGCACCAAGTGTATAACAAGTATTTCAAAAAATTGTAGTTTGAGTGAGTGATTTCAATCTGAGTTATTTTAGGAAATTATGTATATTTGAAATGAGTTTCAAAGCCTTTATATAGACTTCCAATCAACTAGAATACCTTTATGAAAAGGTAGGATTCGTTTGGAATGAAACCATTTCGTTTGGGTTGAAAGCTCTGTGATTTGAATATGAAAAACTGGTGTAACAGCTCTCAGTAATCGATTATCAAACGAGTCTGTCCAACTGAGAAATTAATTTTCACAAGCACTAATCGATTACTCAAAAGGTGTAATCGATTATCCAACTGTTTTGTCCAACTGGGTAATTATTTACCGTGTTGTGTAATCAATTATCCACATGTGTTAATCGATTATCCTGATCAATTTTGTTGGATAACTCATTTCTCACTCATGTAACCTGTTACTTAGTTCTGGTAACCTGTTACTTAGTAACAGTAACCTGTTACTTAGATCTGGTAACCTGTTACACAGTATTTTGAAAATTGTTTTCATTTATACTTGTATTTATCAATTTTCTTTTAAAATATTTTTGAGCATTACTACTAAGCATATAGTTAGAGTATAAGGATAGAAGTATGTAAAGACTTATATTCTAATTTCTTGAAGCTTTGTCTTCATAAGTATTCTTCATTTTTTTCTTTTATGTGATGTTGGTGTCTTCATCAAAACCTTGCCAAGGTCAGGAGCCAAATCTTCTTCACAATGTACAATCCTTGCTAGAATGTTGTAGAAGACATTAACATGATGTTGTTTTCATTTTTTTTTGCCAAATTTTTAAAATAAAAGACTAATTTTTTAAAATCACATTTAGAAAATGATGTCATTTTTTTTTTAATTTTTTAAGAAAAACAATTAAGTATAAAACAATGCCATTTGATAACGTCTTTAACTTTAAAAAAAACATAATTGTGTTTAGGGGTGAGCGTAGGATGGGTTGGGACGGGTTAAACATGTCCCTCACCCGTCTCTAAATATTGATTGGGTCAATTTTTGATCTCGAACCCGTCCCTAAATATTGATTGAGTCAATTTTTGAATTCGAACCCGTCCCTAACTAGGATGGGACACGTAAGGGACAAGTCCAAAATAAGATGGGTCAAGATAGGGATGAGTACGTCCAGGTTGGAAAAGGACAAAATGACAAACATATTTTTTTAATCAAATCTTTAAGCATGCACAATCAAAATTATCACAATATGTATATAAACTCAACTAAAATATGCATCTCACATACATCAGTATATAAACTATAAGCCATAAATTGCATCCTTCAAACTAAAAACTATTACAATCACGTGACTGAAAATTATAGAAGATATTGAAAATTTCAGAACAATTTAAACTGTCCAGTATCAACATAAGCTGAAGTGTTCTTGTATATGATAAATGGTGTAGATATATTGTGTGGGCTTGTAAGTATTTGAGTTATGTGGACTAAACATAATGAGTATTGGTAGATACTTATTCAACTATTCTTGATATATAACTATAAGAGACGTGTCAGGTGATCTAGACATAGACCCAAAACCGTCCTTTTTTGACAGCGGGCCTGTCCCTTTTAATCAGGTCTGTCCGTTTTTATTTATTTGGACAGATCAGACTCATCCCTAAGTCATCGGGTTGAAATATGTCCATGGGTCAAGTCGAGTCTTGCTCACCCCTAATTGTATTAACATATTGTTTTCCCATAATTTCTTACCAATATTACATGGTTGAGTGAGGGAAGAAACATGCTTATTTATTGTATCAATTTAATTTTGATTAAAAGAGACCTAAAACATATAAGTTTAATATATATGAACTAGTTTTTGATAGAGTGAGTTTATAATCTATCACTCATGCATTAATTATTATTAACTCCAGAATAAAAGTAATGTAAATGAATAGTAAATTATGAATTTATCATATAAAAACCATTATGATTAAACTCGACTTGGGCCAGTCGGCCCGACTATTCTAACTAGGAACTGTGCATCTGATTGGTCCGAGCCGCTATTCTAACTAGTTATGCACTAAAACTAGTATGAACCGTTTCGATTCAACCAATTTGAGCATAAAACTGATGTCTTAGCCCACTAGATTGGTTCAACTCGACCTGTTTGAGCATAAAACCGGTGACTCAACCACCTAGATTGGTTCGACTCGTTCGGTTCAATTAGTTCTAAAAATTGTAAAAGGACATTGTTTTGAGAGTAAAACAATCTTGTCCTTCTAACTCTTTTTTAATTATGCTTATTATTATAATTATAGTTGTTATTTTACCTTATGTTGAAACAAAACTTTTGTTGTTTAATCGAGTTTAAAATTTATTTGTACGCTTTTGTTGCAATTAAATTAGTATAATGTTAAATTTTCATATTTAGAATAAAATATTATTAAATAATGCTACATTATGACTTTATTACATTTTTTAAATATAAACCAATAACCACTAGTTCCACTAGTGATCCTTTGACCAAGTACATTGATCAAGTTAATAACCAGCTCAAATTTAATAACACCTTTAAAAAATACAAAAATATAATGAAGTGAATACCTTCCCCAATTATCCAATTCCTATTTTAGTACAATTGATACTGACATACAAGTAAGATTCCAAAGAAATAATGCAAGAATTTAAATGCATTATCATTCTAGACACTATATTGGATTTGAGTTCCAATTTTTGAAAAAGAAAACTTACCCTTAATTTTAACCTTTAACCATGACGAAAACCTTATTTTCTCAATGGTCTTCATGCATTATGAAACATGTTCCTTTAGGTTTGCTTGTGACTTAGGTTTTGGAAAGGAATGAAGGGAAATGAAAGACTTCAGTTCTATGAAATATACCTGTGGGATGTCTATAAAGTCTTTCATTTTCTTTCCTTTCCCTCTAAAAGCGAACTCACAATCAAACCCTTAAGCAAAGTCTATCGTTTAGAACAGTTAGATATGATGATTTTCATGTCACTATTGTCATTAAGGTTATGTTTGGGAGTTGTGAGAGATAAGAAATGAGATAGATCAAAAGGCTAGGAAGGGGGAATGAAAGGGGAAAAAGACAATCTTCTCCCATGTTTGTGATTATGAAATTTAGACGGGGAGGGTAAGCTAATGATAAT
Source organism: Lupinus angustifolius (assembly GCF_001865875.1). NCBI lineage: Eukaryota > Viridiplantae > Streptophyta > Magnoliopsida > Fabales > Fabaceae > Lupinus > Lupinus angustifolius. The sequence goes on from NW_017727858.1 coordinate 66,272, forward strand.
ATTAGAATATTTTTTATTTTTCTTTTAAAAATGTAATTCAAAATGAGAAATAGACAATAATATATAATTATATAATTTTACCAAAAATATTTAGGTATTTTTACACTTTGTCTCTAGAAAAATCCTAAATTGGGGGAAGTATAAAAATAGTTAAAAAACCCTCCAGAACCTTCTCATCTCCTTCGTTCAACTCCTAAATAAGGAGGAGGCTTTCTAAAGCCATCCATTCCTTTCTGTTTCGTCCCCCTCCAAAATCACACTTTCAAAAATAGTCTAAGAGTGTGATTGAAGGTAATAAAATATCCATATGGAGAGAAGGTAGGAAATAAACCGTTTAGTTTTATTACAATGGTAGCAGCCATGACATTACTTCTCGACGAACACAAGAAAGATGAGAAACATATACTTGAAGAAGGGAGAAGGAGAAAGAATCAAGAATAAGAACATATTTTTGTTACACTGCATAATATTTCTCAATTGTTGAATTAGAAAGAGGAATATAATGATTTATATACATCAAAGAAATGATAAAAATGGAAAAGTAGAAAAACTAACATAACCAATTATCTCAACAAACTAGCTAAGAGACACATACCTTGCTTTAACATCCCCTCACCAGCTGGAATGTGTAATGTATTCCAAACTTGAAAATGATTGTGTTGAACATAATGATATACTCTAATACTTCCTCAAGTTGTTGCGTGATTATTTATAACTCCCAACTTGGAATCTTGATTTTAAGAAATAACAATGCTTAACTACCCATGATAGAAACTATATCATCCAATGGTTATCCATGCATTGAAATAAATTAACCATTCATGGCAGAAGCTATATCCGAGCTTAACCACCATGGACATAAGCTAACAATCCAATGCTTAACCATTAATAGCAGAAGCTATATCTGAGTTTAACTACCATGAACAGAAGCAAACCAACCATTAATGATAAATGAAATAAAGAATGGACCAGAATCTCGATCTTAATGTATGAATGCAAGCATGTAAGATCATGATTTTGATGAAAACAAAAGACTAAAGCTTAAAGACAATGAACCCATCAACAATAACATCATAAGACTCATATTTAAGCAAGGATCATGAAGACTAAGAATAATGTTTTTAGGTCCAATAAGATGCTTTGAATGAGTAGAGTCTAGGTTGGGTGAAACTTTGATAAATCTGACATAATATGAGCATATTGCATAAAAGAGAATTGTCATACATAACATGATTAAAACATATTTTAGCATGCATACATGATTTTGGGCACTTTGATAAGTGCCAAACATACCTAAATTTCATACACTTTTATGACACTTATCTTAAGCATAATTGAGAAAAACCAACTTAAAACATTACTTTTTGTATAAAATATCAAAATTTTGTATATTCGTGTTTGTATTCCTTTTTATGTGTTTTGTAGGATTTAGAAAGAAGAAGAAAAGAGAAAAAAGACTCATGGCCAAAGAGAAAAAAGACTCAAGGAGGCAGCTGAGCGTGGACCAAGCCATGCTAAGCTGACCTGGACACCAGGCTGACCTGGACCAAGCTGCTCAAGCAAGCAGCTGAGAGGACCTGCTTGGCACAGTCAGAACTCAAGCTTGGCACGGTTAGACACAAGTCTGACACACGCCCAAGCTGCTCAACAAGCAGCTCAACGGTGACACATGTGTGCTCAACGGTGACACATGTGTGCTCAACGGTGAAACAGACTCCTGCCCAGGTCAGCAAGCACCAAGCCACGTCTCAGTCAGCGTGATCAAAGCTGCTCAACAAGCAGCTGAGTGGTGTCACAAGTGTGCTAAGTGGTGTGCACCTAGACTTCACTTAGCCATCAAGCAAACCATGAAGTCACCAATTATATCACTTCAAGTAGCCCACCATAGGCTTTTCAGAGTAGCTCACCATAGCTGGTCCCATAGTCACAACTAGCTTTGGTGAGTCAAGCTTAAGGAGGTGACAAAGCTGCTTGATCAAGTGACCAAACCCATGCTGAAGGGTTTGGACAATTGCTGAGCGGTGCAAACAAGTAGCTCAACATCCCCAAGGAAATTTCTATAAATAGGAGGCTTTCCATTCGAACAAAAAGGACTTCACAACACTTCATATCATATCTTCTTGGCTTCTTCCTGGAAAAACAATTCTCTCTTCTTGTTCTTAGAAGTTCTTTTTAGGTAAGTTTTGTAATTTTAGTTTGTAATTCAAGAGGAGAAAAAGAGAAGGCAAATGAGATGCAAAAATCAATTTTGTAATCTCATTTGGAACTCAAAGCATCCAATCTTTGGATGGATGACTCATGCTCCTAACAATTTCTTTTGAATATGGTTATGTATTTCTACTTCTTCTTTTATTCTAAAGTTTGAATTTTAATCATTCAAGTTGGTGCTTTGATTAATTTTACTTGTTTGAGAAATTCTTA
>NW_017727858.1:68792-79605 GCF_001865875.1 Lupinus angustifolius
CTTAAGAACTTGTCTAAGTAGTTCAAATTCATAAGAAGTTGAGAAATATTTTCCTCATTCCAAAATGATCTTGTCTCCTCAAGAATTTGTTAATATTTAGTTTATGTTTATTGTTAATTGTTTATATGCAATTCAAATAAAAAACCAACCAAAATACCTTTTAACTCATTATTTGTGCATTGTCATATTCATATGATTCATTCTATTAAGCAGTTCCTTGTGGTTCGACATAACCCTATATTATACTACAATTAAATCTTGAAAGATGTGTAAATTGTAAAATAGTAAAGTGTTATCAATAAATTTATTTGTTAAAACACTTTTTAATATACAAAAGTGATGACACTAACGTACTAACTTTTATTTATTGTTATTTACATTCCACAATTTATTTATTCTTTAATACCAACCTTCCTTAAGGAAGAAGTTTGGTTTGTTAATAAAAGTAACCCGAAAGGGAGTAAATAAATAAATATCACTTAAATATATTATTCTTTTGTTCTTTATTTATTTAATTATTTCTAACAATTAACTATTCATCACCTTTGTACATTAGAATACCATTAAACCGGTGTTGGAATTTATTCCACAAAACCGAGATGATATTCAAAGGTACTTAATAATTATGTAATAGGGGATTGCTTCGATACCATTGTACCGGCGTTAGAATTTATTCTAACAAAGATGAGATGGGGCAAAGAAGGAATAACTTATTCACATGATTATTAAAAGTAAGTTGTAACTGGAATGTTCTTGAAACCATTATACCGACATTGGAATTTATTTTCAAAAAAGCCGAGATGGCGAACAAAAAATAAAACCAAGTTCACTTACTTAATCAAATAAAAAGAAAACACACCAAAATGAGGGAATTTCCGCTTTCAACAAATTGACACTACTGCCAGGACGATTTGTTGAGAGAGGAAAACCTTCCCCCAAAATAACCTTTCAACACACTTATATTCATATCCTTTTCAAAGTCATGCGTCATGCATACATCATTCATGCTAGAGGTTCATACATAATCAACTAAGTCTTTTTTGAAAATCATTAATCGATTAAGACTTTATCTAATGGATTAAGTATGTGTAAATGAGAAACTAGTTAATCAATTAAGGACATGATTAATCGATTAAATTAGTTTGTTTTGAAATCTTGGAAGTTTTAAAGAAACGTTAATCAATTAAGTGAGAGTTTAATCGACTATCCCCAATAGAACAAATCCAAAACAAAATAGTATTTTACCATCTTTCTCATATGCACATGTATAATTTTTAGAACAAAAAATAGAACTCAGAAAGCAAGAACTTGCATACTTGATTCAAGACTGATAGATTGAGAAAAGAGAAAAACTTTTCATGTGAAAAGAGAGAAGTTTTTGACTATATTTAAAAAGAGAGCATTTTCTTATCTTTAGAGTTTCAAAGATTTTCTTTTGTGAATCATATACATTCATTTTTATCTCTATGTGTGAGATTCATTGAAGGGTTGTGTGCATAATTGTTAATTTATGTTTTAGCATATTGAAGGTTCATTGGAAAATTGTACACATACTTTATAGTCGTTTTTGCGGATTTATCTCCTTGTAGGTGTGAGGTATCACCTAAGATAAAAGAGAGAAATTGGGAGAAATCCTCGGCTGCGATCTAGGTCCAAGAGAGGTCTCATTGAGATACTTTGTTAGAAGTGGCGGAAGTCGTTAAAAGCTTGGTCCAAGAGAAGTCTTGGTGAAAAAGTATTTGTATCAAACTATTGATTTCTTCTAGTGAAGCGAATCTCCTGAGATCAGACGAGGAGGCCTAGATGTAGTTTGCACATGGACAAACAAACGAACCAAGATAAAATTGGTTGTGTTTTCTTCTCTCTAACCCTACTCTTTACTTACTCACAATTATCACTTTTATGCATTATTTGATATCTTTCTTTAAGCGATCATTCCATAAGAAACCTCTTATGTTAATTTCACTATGTATTCATCTTTAAGAGCATATTAGATTTGGTGTAATCTATGTTATCTTGTTGTATCGAAAGAATCAGGAACCAAATTTTTTTCTAGAAAACAACTTGATTAATCGATTAAGTATGCATATAATCGATCAAGTTTACTTTGTGCAAATTGATTAAGTCTGCCTATAATCGATTAAATTTACTCTGTTTAATTGAATAAATTTTCATTTAATGTATTAAGATTGGTATTGTTTGAGATATCTTTTGTATTTCGAATCGAGTTTATTTGTAATTTGTACCACATATTCACCCCCTCTAGGTGAAAAAAGAGCCATTGTTAACTAAGATAATATGCAACTTTATTGTTGTAAAATAAACACTATAATAATGTCGTGTGTTTGTGAGCGATGTAAGAAATAGAGTATGAATGATTATAAATGGAGTTACTCTCCTGTTTGGTTTAGTCATCTTTCTAGTTCGGGGGGGATTTTCATACCTGTTACATCATTGTTGCTTGATGTTTTAGAATACAAAATCACTAAGGATGGTGGAAAACCAGGCAAAGTCCTTGAACCTTTATCTACCATAAAGCTTCCAAAGTGTTGGTTAAAATCACGTGACTTCCTAGAAGAGTGTGTCTCTTATGCCGTTGAACTCCTTTGGGAGCACTTTGCATAATGGGGCTACCATATATCTTTTCCAGAGCTGGCAACAACTACACTTATCCACCTTAAGAAGCTCTACGAGATAACATCTATTGAGAGTTATGAACATGCTATCAAGCGTTTCATTGATAAGGTGGAGATGAATTTTGACTTTGTGCGCAAGACAAGAGTTGATGTGCCTTTCTCACCAAAGGATCGCCAGTCTGTTGAAACGTTTCTTCAGGTTGAGAAATATAGTAGCAGGACTCCATTTTCATAATACTATAAAAGCATCATGAGCAAGACTGAACATTCCCAAAAAGGGAGATGGATTTTGCATTCTCGTCATCCTTGACGCTCTTATGTGGTGTTGTTCATGTTGTGAAGCTTCTTGAACAAAAAGCTAACGAGGTTGAAGCTGAGAATGAGAGCCTCAAGAAATTATATAAGAAAGAACATGAAATAAGGAAAGCTGCAAATAAAATGGAAAAGTTGAAAGAATCTAATGCCACAGTTTCTTTAGAGAATGAAGTTTCTGCCTTAGAATGTGAGATCAATGTATTGCAGCAGGAATGCAGTGCAAATGTGAGAAACACACAATAAATGTTGCTGCAAGAATGGTCCTTAATGAGTGGAATGAGGGTAAAATTCCTTATTATACCATGCCCTCAATTTGGAATGAAGGAGAAGTTTCCCAAGCAAGCCAAGATGATGTCCTTGGTGTACCTCAGAACCTTGAAAATGCAATGTTCGCTGATCTTCTTGAGGACCATTTTGGTGGAGATGATTAAATATGCGGCTAATGAACCATCTGTTGGACTTTTCTATATCCAACTACATATAAAAAATGCAGCAGAACAAATACATCAATTTCTTCTTATTCTTCTATTTTCTTTGTAATAATACAACAAATTTGTGAAGGAGTTTGGACTAATGGATGAAATGGTGGAATAGAAGCATAAGTGAAAGCCATTAAAAGTATGATTGTTGCTCTGATATAGCGGAAGCGATCGTTACGCAGCGTTGGTCACAAACAATCAAATAAAGGCATAGAATAAATAGAAGAGAAGAAACAAGAGAATTTGTTAACGGGGTTCGGCCAATTATGCTACGTCCCCGGGAGCACTGAGCAACTACCAAGATATTATTAGAGAATAAGGATTACAAACCCTAGCACACTCATGGGCCCACCTGCCCATGTGGTGTTTCTATTAGGTATATTGGAACTCGCTCCTTTAGACGAATATCTCGCTCCTTTAGGAACTCTACACAAGAATCTCCACCTTAGCGAATATCCAGCTTCACCTTTCTCAATGTTTAATTCTCTTTAACAACTCCTCCACATAAGAGTTTGCTCCCCTTCAGCATAAACTTTCTGAGTATCCTTGACGATGTTACCAAGAGCCTACCTCTTCAAACTTGTAGTGCAGCTTCTCATACCGCCATCAAATGGAACATGCCGCCTAGCCACCTATTGCTAGGAAGTCTATCGGTATATTGGAACATCTACACAAAAGTTCACCAACAATCGTCCACTTCAACACTCGGTTATACTGAACCTTGGAGCTTCCTTGGAAAGCCTCAACCGCTACCACCATTGTCTACTCCGACAATCCTAGTTCAAAAGAACTATCATACTCCACCATAAGGAGTATACCTACAATACATACCTTACATCAATGCTAACTAATGTCTGTGTCACATCCTTGCATCCAAGCCAATGCCCATGTCACATCCTACATCTCTACCAATGCTCGTGTTACAACTTGCATCAAAGCCAATACCCATTATACATCCTATATCAAAGTTATCAACGCCTCTGTGCTTTTCTGGATATGCTAATAATTAACACCCTTCACCATGACGTCTCAGACACGCCATTAGGATATTCCACTTCTCATCTCAAATGAGAACATTCTCTCAACATCTAGAGATATTGTCACCATCTGTCTCTAGGTTAAACTCATCACATGAGTCCTTATCTCCACCTTGATCCTAACCCAATACATGAACTTATGGGGTTCTAGATCAACACATACACCACCCCACCATGGTTACGCCATATGTCATTCTCCTTCGACTCATCTGATTTTTCCTCGTGCAATATCTTTTACAGACCTTGTCCAACCAACACGTTCTTCACCCTCCTTGGCCATAATTTGGTGTCTGGGTCAAGAGCCATATACCAATTGGCTATGATACCAATTGTTGGTGTAGTGAAAGCGATCGTTGCGCAGCGTTGGCCACAAGCAATCAAATAAAAGTATAGAATAAAATGAAGAAACAAGAGAATTTGTTAACGGGGTTTGGCCAATTATGCTACGTCCCCGAGAGCGCTGAGCGGCTACCAAGATATTATTAGAGAAAAGGATTACAAACCCTAGCACACCAATGGGCCCACTTGCCCATGAAGTGTTTCTATTAGGTGCTTATATCTGGTACACATAATAACAAGGGACTTGAGTCCAATATATAACATTGTTTACTCTATTATATTCCAATACTAGACAATGTGAGACTAACACAATAACATATTTCAAGCATTCCCAACAGATACCATTTTAATTACAAAGGTAGTAGCCATGACAATACTTCTAGCTGAACACAAGAAAGATGAGAATGAAATACTTGAATAAGGAGAAAAAATCAAGAATAAGAACAAAGTTTTATTACACTAAATAATACTTCTCATTGATTGAATTAGAAAGAGGAATATAATAATTTCAATACATCAAAGAAGAAAAGATAAAAATGAAAAACCAGAAAAACTAACATAACGAATTATCTCAACAAACTAGCTGAGAGACACATACCTTGCTTTAACATCTCCTCACAAGCTGGAATGTGTCATACATTCCAAGCTTAGAAATGATTGTGTTGAATACAATGATATACTATAATACTCCCTCAAGATGGTGAGTGAATATTTATAACTCTCACCTTGGAATCTTGATTTGAAGAAATAACAACGGTTAACCATCCATGACAAAAGCTATATCATCCAATGCTTAACCATGCATTGAAAAAATCTAACCATCCAATGCTTAACCATCTATGTCAGAAGCTATATTTGAGCTTAACCACAATGAATAGAAGCAAACCAACCATTAATGATGAAAGAAATAAAAAGTGGACCAGAATCTTGATCCTAATGTGTGAGCGCAAGCATGCAAGATCATGATTTTGATGAAGACAAAAGCCTAATGCTTAAAGACAATGGACAAATCAACAACAACATCAGAAGACTGATATTCAAACAAAGATCATGAATACTAAGAGTAATTATTTTCTTTTTAGGTCCTATAAGAGGCTTTGAATGGATAGAGTCTATGTTGGGTGAAACTTTGATAAATCTCGCATAAAGAAAGGGACAACTAGTAAAAAATGAATGCTAATTTTGTTGAGGACCAAATGACTTACCTAACTATGTCTTGTCTCTTGAAGGTTTGATTCTTTGAGATTGTTTGATGTGGTAGAATGTGTGGGTGAATAAAGAACGCATGTCATTATACTGCCGGAACATGGGGAAAATGTGAAGCGAAGGTAGCAGGTTGATGTACTGCCGAAACTTGGGAGAAAGGTGAAGCCACAGACGCATGTTGGTGGTCAACCGAAACTTGGGGAAAAGGTGAAGCCACAGACACATGTTGGTGTACTGTCGAAACTTGAGGAAAAAAGTGAAGCCAAGGACGTAGGTTGGTGTATTGCTAAAACTTGGAGACCTAAAGATAAAGCCAAGAACCCATGTTCGTGTACTGCCGAAACTTGAGGGAAAACATGAAGCCAATGACGCAGGTTTGTGTACTCCCGAAACTTGGGGAAAAGAGTGAAACCAAAGACACATGTTTGTGTATTGTCGAAACTCGGAGACCAAAGATAAAGCCAAGGATGCAGGTTTGTGTATAGCCAAAACTTGGGGAAAAAGGTGAAGCCAATGATGCAGGTTGATATACTGTCAAAACTTGGTGACCCAAAGATAAATCTAAGGACATATGTTTGTGTACTGCTAAAACTTGCGGAAAAAGGTGAAGCCAAAGTCGCAGGTTGGTGAAGTGAGTCGCTAGCTGTCGTACCTCAATTATCAGCCACACGACCTCTTTTGGAGTCGTCACCACGTCCTTTGTAGTTAAAACTCTAGATTATGCCCAATTTAGGATAAAATGGTCTTTCAAATTAGAGTAATGAGTTCGGGAATCAATTACGGATTTGGGAAGATATTAGCACCCATCCGCCCATAATAAAACGGTACCTTAACTAATTCCATATATTAAATACCTTTGATTTATTAAAATTAAATTGTTAAAACAAAATTTTTATTTTTGTGTGTGACAAGAACTAATCTTGCTTCCAATAACCCTAAATCCTTTAGAGAATCAAGACTATGTAGTTCTGGTTAAAAATGTTTGACTTGATTGGTTTGATTTGATTATAGTTTTAGAAATTAGCCAAAGTTGATTGAAGGGGGATTAAGAGACGAATATTCGACATTGGTCACTTACCATCTTCTCTCTTTGATAAATAATACATGTAGTACTAATAACTGCAACCACTCCTTGGATCGAAGAGGAAGGAATAAGCGTCACGAGTCATAACCTCACTATCGAATCTATTTGAAAATATTTAATTTTGATTTAAAGAAAGATGAAATGAATTATTACGTGTTCATCAATTACTATTATTAAAATATATTTATCACTTATATTTTGCTATTAGTGATTATAATTTTTATTGTTGTAACTTTATTATTAATATTAGAATAGAATTTTTATTATTTAAGGGAATACTAAAAGGGAAAATGAAATATGATGCATACTTGTTTGATATAAAATTCTTTGCAAAGCTACAATAATTTAAGGTGAGAGGATAATCAACTTAGCAAACAAAGTCTACTGGTTGATATGATTCAATGCTCTAGTCAAAATGGTCAATGAACCAACATGTAGTTGCACGCGTCCAAGACTAGGAGGGAAGATGCCAACCAGATTTTGCACACCTCTGAGGAGTGAAAATTGTGAGTGAGACAATTGGCATAGATTCTAATAGTTTTTTATTTTGGGGTTATTTTTGCTATATGGAAGATGAGAATTTTTTGATGATTGTGTATGGAAAATTTTGGAAATGTTGTGGATAGTATTTCTAGATGGAGGATTTGGTGCTAGATAATCTAGGTATCTTTTGGTTGAGGATTTTTGGAATAGTTGATGGATTTTTGGGTGATTGTGATTTGTTAGGAAAGAAAAAATGGTGGGTAGTAATTAGAGATTTTCTAGAGTTATAGTGGATGTGCTTGAGGTGTAACTTTCTAGTTTAGAGACTTAAATAAATGTTGGGTAAGAGGAGTGGGTTGTGTAGGATAAGTGGAGATGAAAAAGGTGTTGTGAGTGACATCAAATTCTATACCTCACTGAAATTGTGTTATGCCTCTTTTGTTGCTTTTTTTGGATAATCATCCTATGAGGCTCAAACCTCTATTTATAGCATTATTTTTTGGATAATCATCCTATGAGGCTCAAACCTCTATTTATAGCATTATTTTCCACATGTTTAAAAATTATATCCCTATTAGATCCAAGAGAGAATCAATGAGATTCTAAATTTTTTATGACAATTTAAAGCTAAAATTTGGCACATGATTGAAAATCAAATCAAATCCCCTATTACCTTCTACGAGAAAGTTAAGGATATTCTGATTTTTTGCTTTTCATTCAAATTTAAAATTTTAATTTTGTTATTATTATGATTAAATTTTTGAAATCTGAATTTAATAAAATTCATAAATTAAAAAACCGAATTTAAACCATTTTTGTCTTGGGGCACCTAGAAATGTTATTTTTCGATAGAAAGTGTGAAGAAGATTTAGCTCTTGACCTTGTCAAGGTTTTGATGAAGACAACAACATCACATAAAATAAGAAAATAAAGAATAATTACAAAGACAATGAAGGCAAAGCTTCAAGAAATTAGAATATAAGTTTTAGGTACTTCTATCCTTATACTCTAATCGATACACTTAGTAGTAATGCTCAAAAGTATTTGAAAAGAAAATTGATAACCACAGAGTATAAATGAAAACGATTTTCAAAATATTGTGTAACATGTTACTAGATCTAAGTAACAGGTTACTAGAACTGAGTAACATGTTACATATGTGAGAAACGAGTTATCCAACACAAATTGATCAGGGTAATCGATTACACCATGTGGGTAACCGATTACAGAATATGGTAAATAATTACCAAGTTGGACAGAATAGTTGGGTAATCGATTACACCATTTGAGTAATCGATTACTGCCTGTTAAAATCAATTTCTCAGTTGGACAGCAAGTTTGGAAAATCGATTACATCGATTAAGCAATCGATTACTGAGCGCTGTTTGATCAAGGTCGTACCCGATACAAATAATATAAAAATTAAAAACTGCAATACTAGGAAGTGACTCCTAGGTCGTTTCCCAAGGATTATCTTTGAAGCAAAGCTTCAAACACCTTAAACTCACACACACACAAGGGGTTTTTTGTTGTTGGATAGTATGAACATAAATCAAATTCAGAAACAGTAGTTAAGCAATGTAATAAAATGGCTAAATCCCTTTCGTTCACTTGTTCACAACTCAATCCTTGATTTCAAAAGATTATTTCCATATTCCAACCATTAACTTCCGAATTTGTTGAGAATCAATTAACTAAGCGATAATCAATTCAACATTCCAGAACCTAAACCTCTAACTAGGCGAAATCAGTATAAGCATGAAACAATTAACAAATTCACACGAACTAAGCATTCATGCACTAGAGAGAGTAAATCAACTAAGTGAAGATAAACTCATAAACCAGTAGAAGAAATCAACAATAAAGAAACCAAAAATGTATTAATAACAAAACCTCAAGAGTTGTGATACATTACCAAAGGAATTTATTCTACAAGTTTAGTCTTCCATTGAGTGTAAGAAAGAAACTGAAAATGAAGAAGATGAATGAAAACCGAAAATGAAGAACATGTGAAACCCTAGTAGAGCAAAAGAGGAGAAAACATAATTCTAAAATGAGTGAATAATAAAGTGTGTGTGTTTGGAGTGAGGAATCCGAATTTAACCCCTCCAACACACATAAAACCGAATTGGGCCTAAACAATGTGCCCAAAGCTAAATTACAATACAAAGAACTCCTAAAATAAAAATACAATCTTCACTTCAACACATATCCTCGACTTCCATTGGTGCCAAATGTGATATGATAATGATAATAGATTTAATCAGGCCAAATAATCCCAAATTAACTCATTTTAGGAATATTAGTCCAATAAAGTCTAAAACACTAAACCATATGAAACAAAATCAATTAAGCAACAAGAGTCATCAATCATGCTAAATTAAGGTTATGAATAGTGTGTAATATATTACTCATCAAATACCCCCACACTTAACCTTTTGCACTCCTGGGCAAAATCAAGAAATAAGGCTATGCTAACCAATATGCACCAAAGTGAGTCATGCAAGAAGATCACAAAAACTAGAAACCTAAGAAAATCACATACTTCACAATGAAATCTATGAACTGCAATGAAATGGGCAAAATCAAACATACAAGAGTAAAAGAATCAAATTAAGATATCCATGAACATCATCCAATGAATTCAAGTATGTCAAGAAACCAATCAAACCACGAGGCGAGTCACAACAATGATAGAATCTCACAAGATATGTTCTCTAAAGTGTTTACACTCATGTGTCTTTAGGTTGTAAGTGTTTACACTCAAAACACTTAATGAAATCAAACACAACCAGGCTTGACAAGCCTCTAACATCAACATCATAAGCACATGCACATAAAGATCAAAAGGACTTTTCAAGGTTGTAATGGGGCCAAGGACAAGGTAGGATAAATATGGGATATGTAGGTAAAACCAAATGGAATATAGGAGCAATGAGGAATAAGTAAAAAGTAAGCAAAAATCAACGTAAAATAAGACCAAATCTCTAATTCCAATCTTCTTTGCCTTATTAAACCTTTTATTCACTTTTGTTTCTCTTTTTGTTGTTTTTCTTTTTTCATTTTCGTTTTTTTTTGGATGAACACTTATGTACGCAATTGTATTAACCATCATTAAGACATAACCAAGAATTCACAAGATTTGAAGAACAATGCACCCTTTCTTACTTAATACCCATTCCCAAAACAATTCCAAAGCTCCAAAATTCCCTAAGGTTAGGACAATCATGGTTT
>NW_017727858.1:79705-79956 GCF_001865875.1 Lupinus angustifolius
CCTTGTAAGCAGTCCTATGTGCCCAAAGAGCATCCTCAAGTCTGTTGCTCCAATCCTTTCTGTTAGGCTGCACCATCTTCTCCAAAATCCTTTTTATCTCTTTGTTTGAAATCTCAGATTGCCCATTACATTGGGGGTGATAAGGTTTGGAAACTCTATGAACAACCCCATATTTCTTGAGCATAGCTTGCATGGATCTATTGCAAAAGTGGGTGCCTTGGTCACTAACAATGGCTCTGGGTATGCCAAAC
>NW_017727858.1:80056-80428 GCF_001865875.1 Lupinus angustifolius
AAGTTGTTCATCAGGAAAATCATTTCTGATAAGCATCATATCAACAACTCCTTCAATCCTGCTCAAGTGGTCATCCACCAAATTTTGTGCTCCCTTCCTGTCACGGATCTCCAAATCAAAATCTTGAAGCAAGAACATCCATCTAATCAACGTTGGTTTGGAATCAGCTTTCTTCAGTAGAAACTTCAAAGCTGCATGGTCATTGAAAACAACAATTCTAGAACCAAGCAAATAAGACCTAAACTTATCCAGAGCAAATACAATAGCTTAAAGCTCTTTTTCAGTTGTGGTGTAATTTGCTTGTGCAACATCTAAAGTCCTAGAAGCATAATAAATTACCCTAGGCAGTTTGTCCACTTTTTGAGCAAGGAC
>NW_017727858.1:80528-81117 GCF_001865875.1 Lupinus angustifolius
CTTTCTTGTTGCTTGGTTGAGCCTCCTATAATCAATGCAGACTCTCCAACTGTTCTACACTCTCATAGGAATCAACTCAACTTTCTCATTTCTCACCACTGTAATTCATGTCTTCTTTGGAACCACATGAACTGGGCTCACCCACTGACTATCAGAAATGGGATATATAATCCCAGCTTGTAAACGCTTTGTGACCTCTTTCTTCACAACCTCAAGGATGACTGGATTGAGTCTCCTTTGTGGTTGTCTCACTGGTTTAGCTCCATCTTCCAAGAGTATCCTATGCATGCATATAGATGGGCTAATACTAGGAATATCAACTAAGGTCCAACCAATTGCCTTCTTATGCTTCTTCAACACTTGCAACAACTTCTCCTCTTGATCAACATCAAGGGAGATGGAAACAATAACATGAAGCTTCTCATCGTCCTCTAAGTAAGCATACTTGATGTTTTCAGGCAAAGGTTTAAGCTCCAAGATCGGTGCCTGCAAAACAGATGGAACCAAAGTAGTAGACATAGATTCTGCAGCTTATACCTGAACAAGTAAATCATATTGCTGTATGATGTCTGCAGCAATTGGGTTAGTG
>NW_017727858.1:81217-82507 GCF_001865875.1 Lupinus angustifolius
ACTCCTGTTTGCTAATTCAATCACTACCACAGTGGGTTGCATAGGTCCAAGTGAAAGAGACATGAAAACAGACATAGGCATAACATTAATCGAAGCACCTAGATCTAGCATGGCATTCTCAAATTTGCTATTACCTATTATGCAAGGTACAACAAATGTACCTGGGTCCTTACATTTTTCAGGAATGTGAGGAACAGGTTTACCTATTAGTGCTGAAACATTTCTGCCCCAACTCATCCTCTCATTACCTTTGAGCCTCCTCTTATGAGTGCACAACTCCTTCATAAATTTTGCATATCTTGGAATTTGTTTGATTGCATCAAGTAAAGGTATGTTCACCTCTACATTTCTAAATGTGTCCAAGATCTCCTTGTCTACCTCTTCCATCTTCTTACTTTGAATGGCTCTTGGAGGAAATGGAAGAGGACTGGAAGATGGTTGTGCATCACTTGTGGAAGGTTCACTGGCAAGAATTTGTTCACTAGTGTTCTTAGTCTCTTTTAAATCTGGTTGCTTCATTTTTGATGCAGCTAGATCAACTTCAATCTGTTTGCCTGACCTTAGAGTGATGTCACTCACATTCTTCGGGTTGACCACAGTCTGGGAAGGCAACTTATCAGAATTCTGAGAGTGCAATGTGTTTAATGAAATAGCCATCTGCCCCATCTGGGTGGTCAAATTCTGAATGGAGGACTCTTGTCTTTGAATGGAAGCTTTGGTCTCTTGCTGGAATTGCATATTCTGCAATGTCAATTGCCTCACCAATTCTTCTAATGAAGGTTCACTAGATGCAGTAGCAGGATTATTATTCACTTGTTGTTGCCTCTGCTGTTGGATTGGAGGATGCACATATGCTCTATTTTGTGCAGCATTATTATTCTGAAATGGTGGCCCTGGATGTGGTTGTGAAGGATCAGACCATATAAGATTCGGATGATTCCTCTAACCAGGGTTGTATCTGCTTGATGAAGGATCATAATTCTGTTGTTGTTGAGGTCTATTGTTGTAAATATTTGCAACATAGGCCTTATTTTGGGCTCCAAGAGAGAAGGACAAACATCAGCATAATGTGAGTTGCGGTGCAAATGCCATAAACTCGTGCAACAAGTGGCAGTTTCTGGTGATTCATGCCAGGTTGAGTGACCAATGTAGCAAGGGAGTCAATTTTTTTTCTCAAGTTTATCTTGCTTCACCGAATTTGTCCCAACATCATGGACACCTCTGACTACTATAACATCACTACTTCTTGCACTGAACTGTTGAGAGTTGGAAGACATCTTTTCAATCAAA
>NW_017727858.1:82607-83944 GCF_001865875.1 Lupinus angustifolius
TAGAACCAGGGGCCAAGTAATACAGCCAATCTTTTGAAGCACCCTCAAGTGAATGTGGGAATGCCTTCAAACATATGTGATCTTCTTGGACATCACGAGGCTTCATGGTGGAACATACAATGTGGAACTCCTTAAGATGCTTATGAGGACATTCACCTGCAAGTCCATGAAACTTAGGCAACAAATGGATTAGTCCAGTTTTTAGCATATAAGGCACATCCTCAGTGAGATACTGGATACACAAGCTTTCATATGTGAAATCAGGTGCAGCCAACTCCCTTACTGTCCTCTCACGTGGGATTGGAAGTGGTTCAGCCATATTTTCAGAGTAAACAACATAATGCACAGAAACAGCAGAATCAATATCACTATCAAGTAGATTAACATTAAGATGAAAAGACTCACTATCTAAATTTAAATTCCTAACTTGTCTAACCAAACTATGAAATGTTCTATCAATTTCAGGATTTATTGGATGTAAAGAGTCAGGATTTGCCCTTGTCATGCACTAAATGCAGTAGTAAGAAACATGTAGGGCAGTAAGGGAAATACATGTTATTTCAGTAATCAACCAAAACTTTACATCAATAAAATCCTGAAACCATAGGAAACATACACAAAAATTTTCAGGACAAAACTTAAAGCCTAACTAATTTAATTAAATGCAAAAAAATCAAAAAAAAATGGAAAAATGAACTTGTAAAATAAAAAAGAAATAGTAAACAGACTCTTTTTGGATTTTCAGGTTGGCTTCTACAGACTCAGTGTGTAGAGAAAGAATCGTCTCATTTTTCTACCCCAAATTCATATATAATATGTCCAATTATGATAAAAGATTCCAAAGTTATGCCAAAAATAGAAAATCAACAGTAAAACTAGTCACTACTTGTTTGTATCTCACAACCAGCAGTAAGTGATTGACTATGATGTATCCAGTATTCAATATGTGATGAAAGAAGTGTGGAAACAAAGTTTCATGCAAAAATTCCAACCACAACTATATTAACCAACATACACCCGAATCAACCAACATGCAAATAGTTAAACAAGATAGCAAACATCAAAACCGTGAATGCTATAGCAAACATCTAAGACACACACTAAACAATACTAAGAATCTTTGACAAGAACCGATAATCCTCGGCAACGGCGCCAAATTTGATCGAGGCCGTACCCGATACAAATAATATAACAATTAAAACTGCAGTACTAGGAAGTGACTCCTAGGTCGTTTCCCAAGGATTATCTTTCAAGCAAAGCTTCAAACACCTTATACTCACACTCACACAAGGGGGGTTTTGTTGTTGGATAGTATGAACATAAATCAAATTCAGAAA
>NW_017727858.1:84044-84470 GCF_001865875.1 Lupinus angustifolius
AAATTCACACGAACTAAGCATTCATGCACTAGAGAGAGTAAATCAACTAAGTGAAGATAAACTCAACCAACCAGTTTCTAAGCAATGACATTAAGCAAACCATATTCAGAAAAGATAGAAGAAATCAACAATAAAGAAACTGAAAATGCATTAATAACAAAACCTCAAGAGTTGTGATACATTACCAAAGGATCTTAGTCCATAAATTTAGCCTTCCATGGCAATGGAAGAGCAAACCGAAAATGAGAAATGAAGAAGGGGTGAAACCCTTAGCAGAGCAAAAAAAGGGAAAACGGAAATGACTTTGTGTTTTAAAATGAGGCAAAATGAAGTGTGTGTGTTTGGAGTGGGGAATCCGAATTTAACCCCTCCAACATACATAAAACCGAATTGGGCCTAAACAATGGGTCCAAAGCTAAATTACAA
>NW_017727858.1:84570-85246 GCF_001865875.1 Lupinus angustifolius
ATGGCTAAGTGGCTTATTCAAAAGAAATGCCTAGATCACTTCAATATGTGCATGTGAATATCAAGTATCAACAAGAAACAAGTCAAGTTCTAGAGTGCATGTAATCAAGAGCAATCACACATGAAAGAATATTAGATGGCATACAACAATCCATCCATAATTAAGGCTCAAATTCTCACAAGGGATAAGTCTATCACAATCAACCTCTTAATTCTCAAAAGCAACTTGACATACAGAAATGCATGGATTCACACCACAAGATATCAAGACTTAAGTGAATGAAAGTATGGGAGAAAATGCCCAATCCTAAGCAAAACTAAAAGTCAAAGAAAAGCATGCATAAACAAAACCTACAACCTACAATAGTTTCCCCCACACTTAAACTACACATTGTCCTAATGTAACACAATCAGAAAATCCAGACATACATATCAATCAATGGAATTGGACAAGTGCAATATAAAGTAGAGAAGAGAAAGGAAAACTCCCTGATTCATGGAGGGAGGAAAGTGGGTTCAACCAGTGAGTCCTCCACCACAAGTTTATCCGCTAAGGAAGGATTTGTGAGAAAAGGCTTGAGGCGATGCCCATTAACCTTGAAGCTCTTATCCGTGGATTCACTTTTGATTTCTACAGCACCATAAGAAAACACATTAGTAACAACAAAAGGACCAAT
>NW_017727858.1:85346-87117 GCF_001865875.1 Lupinus angustifolius
GCCCAAAGAGCATCTTCAAGTCTGTTGCTCCAATCCTTTCTGTTAGGCTGCACCATCTTCTCCAAAATTCTCTTTATCTCTCTGTTTGAAATCTTTGCCCATTACATTGGGTGGGGGTGATAAGGTGTGGAAACTCTATGAACAACCCCATATTTCTTGAGCATAGCTTGCAAGGACCTATTGCAAAAGTGGGTGCCTTGGTCACTAACAATGGCTCTGGGTATGCCAAACCTGCAAAAAATATGAGACCTAACAAAATCCATAACAACCCGAGCATCATTAGACCCGGTGGCCATAGTTTCCACCCATTTAGAAACATAATCAATAGAAAGTAGAATATAGTAAAAGCCAAAAGAAACAGGAAATGGACCCATGAAATCAATACCCCAGATGTTAAACACCTCGCAAAACAACATAGGTTGTTGATGCATCTCTTATCTCAAAGAAAGGGTAATACCTGCCTCTAACACTGCTTACAAGTGCTACAAATCCTCCATGTAGCTTTGAAGATGGTGGGCCATTAAAATCCAGAGTCAAACACCTTTCGTGATGTCCTTTGGATACCAAGATGGCCACCCACTGAAGAAGAATGGCAAAACTAAAGGATTGACTCAATCTCATGATCTGGAATGCCTCTTCTAGTAACCTGGTCAGTACACAATCTCTACAAATAGGGATCATCCCAAACATAATATTCAGCATCACTCTTAATTTTATAATTTTGAGCTCTAGATGCAAGTGGAATAAAAACAGATGCAACCAAATAATTTACAATATTGGCAAACCAAGGGGTGGGGAAGGAAATAGAAATACTCAAAAGTTGTTCATTAGGAAAATCATCTCTGATAGGCATCATATCAACAACTCCCTCAATCCTGCTCAAGTGGTCAACCACCAAATGTTGTGCTCCACTCCTGTCACGGATCTCCAAATCAAACTCTTGGAGCAAGAGCATCCATCTAATCAACCTTGGTTCGGAATCAACTTAGTTCAATAGGAACTTCAAAGCTGCATGGTCAATGAAGACAACAATTCTAGAACCAAACAAATAAGACCTAAACTTATCCAAAGCAAGTACAATAGCTAAAAGCTCTTTTTTAGTTGTGGTGTAATTTGCTTGTGCAACATCTAAAGTTCTGGAAGCATAATAAATTACCCTAGGCACTTTGTCCACTTTTTGAGCAAGGACATCCCCCAATGCATAATTAGAAGCATCACACATCAGCTCAAAAGGGAGTGTCCAATCAGGTGCCTGGATAATAGGAGTGGTGGTCAAGGGCTGTCTTGAGGAAATCAAATGCCTCTTTACATCTCTCAATAAAATCAAATACCACATCCATTTGCAACAGGTTGGATAGTGGAAGAGCCTTCATTCTAAAATCTTTAATGAACCTACGATAGAAACCTGCATGACCAAGAAAAGAACGAACCTCTTGCATGCAAGAGGGGTAAGGGAACTGTGAAATATCATCTATCTTGGTAGGGTCTACCCCGATTCTCCTATTTGAGATCACATGCCCTAAAACTATGCCTTGCTCTACTATGAAATGACATTTTATGCAATTCAGAACAAGGTTAGTTTCAATGCATTTATGAAGAACACTATCCAGACTATCCAAACATGCATCAAATGAAGATCCATAAACTATAAAATCATCCATAAACACCTCTATGCAATTCTCTAATAATTCACTGAAAATGCTCACCATACACCGCTAGAATGTACCTGGGGCGTTGCATAGGCCAAAAGGCATCCTCCTATAGGAAAAAG
>NW_017727858.1:87217-87991 GCF_001865875.1 Lupinus angustifolius
TTGTCTCACTGGTTTAGCTCCATCTTACAAGAGTATCCTATGCATGCACATAGATGGGCTAATACCAGGAATATCAGCTAAGGTCCAACCAATTGCCTTCTTATGCTTCTTCAACACTTGCAACAACTTCTCCTCTTGATCAACATCAAGGGAGGTGGAACCAATAACAGGAAGCTTCTCATCATCCTCTAAGTAAGCATACTTGATGTTTTCAGGCAAAGGTTTAAGCTCCAATACAGGCGTCTGCAAAACAGATGGAACCAAAGTAGCAGACATAGATTCTGCAGCTTGCACCTGTACAAGTAAATCAAATTGCTGTATGATGTCTACAACAATTGGGTTAGTGCAATCTAATTCTACAACATTTGGATCAACATAAATATGCAGAAACTCATCAATACAAGAATTACACATTTCAGAATCACTGCATGTATGACAAGTGTATGAGTTTATCTATGACATAGAATCAAAATCATTAAGCAAATCACATATATGCTCATTAGTTAACTCATCAAGTAAATCAATATGAAACACATAATGGTCCTCAGATGGATGCTTCATAGCATCAAAAGTATTAAACCTGATCACAATATCACTAAACTCCATAGATAATGTTCCAGCATGGACATCTATCTTGGTTCGAGCTGTTCTCAAAAATGGCCTCCCCAAAATGATAGGAACTGTGTTAGAGGAGGATCTCTTTTCCATATCGAGAATATAAAAATCAGCTGGAAAAATAAGTTCACCAACCCGAACCAAGACATCCTCTATCAA
>NW_017727858.1:88091-88331 GCF_001865875.1 Lupinus angustifolius
TACCTTTGATCCTCCTCTTGTGAGTGCACAACTCCTTTAGAAATTTTACATATCTAGAAATTTGTTTGATTGCATCAAGTAAATGTATGTTCACCTCTACCTTTCTAAATGTGTCCAAGATCTCCTTGTCCACCTCTTCCATCTTCTTAGTTTGAATGGCTCTTGGAGGAAATGGAAGAGGAATGGAAGATGGTTGTGCAGCACTTGTGGAAGGTTCATTAACAAGAATTTGTTCACTAG
>NW_017727858.1:88431-107501 GCF_001865875.1 Lupinus angustifolius
GAATTTTGAGAGTGCAATGTGTTTAATGAAGTAGCCATATGTCCAATCTCGGTGGTCAAATTCTGAATGGAGGACTCTTGTCTCTGAATGGAAGCTCTGGTCTCTTGTGGGAATTGCATATTCTGCAAAGTCATTTGCCTCACGAATTCTTCTAATTAAGGTTCACTAGATGCAGGAGCATGATTACTATTCACTTGTTGTTGCTTCTGCTGTTGGATTGGAGGAGGCACATATGGTCTATTTTGTGCAACATTATTATTCTGAAATGGTGGCCTTAGGTGAGGCTGTGAAGGATCAGACCATCTAAGATTCGGGTGATTCCTACAACCGGGGTTGTATATGCTTGATGAAGGATCATAATTCTGTTGCTGTTGTTGAGGTATGTTGTTGTAAATATTTGCAGCATGGGCCTCAGGATGGTCACTAGTTTTGGGCTCCAAGAGAGAAGGACAAACATCAGCATAATGGTCAGTTGTGGTGCAAATGCCACAAACTCGTGCTGCAAGTGGAGGTTTCTGCTGACTCATGGCAAGTTGAGTAACCAAGGTAGGAAGGGAGTCAATTTTTTTCTCAAGTTTATCTTGCCTTACCGAATCTGTCCCAACATCATGGACACCTCTGACCACTATAGCATCACTACTTCTTGCACTGAACTGTTGAGAGTTGGAAGACATCTTCTCAATCAAACCTCTCGCCTCAAAAGGGGTCATATCTCCAAGTACACCTTCACTAGCAGCATTAATGATATTCCTCTCGACGTTGTTCATACCCTCATACAAAATATTACAGGAGCAGTTGTCCAGAGATCTGATGATGGGTGGAGCTTGCACATAGTGTCTTGAATCTCTCCCAATATTCATACAAACCTTCTGCATGTAGTTGTCTGATTCCAGAAATATCTTTTCTGAATGCAGTAGTCCTGGAGGCAGGAAATAATTTTTCAAGGAAGATTCTCTTCATGTCATCCCAACTAGTAACAAAATCAGGGGCCAAGTAATACAACCAATCTTTTGAAGCGCCCTCTAGTGAATGTGGGAATGCCTTCAAACATATGTGATCCTATTGGACATCACAAGGCTTCATGGTGGAACATACACTGTAGAACTCCTTAAGATGCTTATGAGGACATTCACCTGCAAGTCCATGAAACTTTGGTAACAAATGGGTGAGGCCAGTTTTGAGCACATATGGCACATCCTCATTGGGATGCTGGATACACAAGCTTTCGTATGTGAAATTAGGTGTAACCAACTCCCTTAATGTCCTCTCACGTGGGATTGGAGGTGGTTTAGCCATATTTTCAGAGTATGCAACAGAATGCACAGAATCAGCAGAATGCATAGAAACAACATAATGCACAGAAACAGCAGAATGCACAAAAACAGCAGGATCAGTATCACTATCAAGTAGATTAACACTAAGATGAAAAGACTTACTATCTAAATTTAAATTCCTAACTTGTCTAACTAAACTATGAAATGGTCTATCAATTTCAGGATTTATTGGATGCAAAGAGTTAGGATTTCTCCTAATTATGCACTAAATGCAGTAATAAGAACCATGTAGGGCAGTAAGTGAAATACATGTTAAATTTCAGTGATCAACCAAAACTTTCATCAATAAAATCCTAATACATAGGAAACATCCACAAAAATTTTCAGGACAAAACTCAAAGCCTAACTAATTTAATTAAATGCAACAAAATCAAAATGATTGGAAAAATAAACTTGTAAAATAAAAAAGAAATAGTAAACAGAATCTTTTTGGATTTTCAGGGGGGTTCTACAAACGTAGTGTGTAGCGAAATAAGTTTTGGATTTTTCTACCCCAAATGCATATATAATATGTCCAATTCTGATCAAAGATTCCAAAGTTATGCCAAAAATAGAAAATCAACGGTAAAACTAGTCACTACTTGTTTGTATCTCAAAACCAGCATCAATGTGATTGACTATGATGCATCCAGTATACAATATGTCATGAAAGAAGTGTGGAAACAATGTTTCATGCAAAAATTATAACCACAACTATATTAACCAACATACACTCGAATCAACCAACAAGCAAATAACTAAACTAGACATCAAACAACAAATAGTGAATGCTACATGCAGACTTTGAAACCCAAACATAATGGTTATTATAAGACACACTAAACTATACTAAGAACCTTTGACAAGAACTGATAATCCCCGGCAGCGGTGCCAAATTTGATCGAGGTCGTACCCGATACAAATAATATTACAATTAAAAACTGCAGTACTAGGAAGTGACTCCCAGGTCGTTTCGCAAGGATTATCTTTCAAGAAAAGCTTCAAACACCTTATAATCACACACACACAAGGAAGTTTTTGTTGTTGGATAGTATGAACATAAATCAAATTCAGAAACATTAGTTAAGCAATATAATAAAACGCCTAAATCCCTTTGGTTCGTTTGTTCACAACTCAATCCTCGGTTTCAAAAGATTATTTTCAGATTCCAACCATTAACTTCCGAATTTTTTGAGATTCAATTAACGAAGCGCTAATCAATTCATAGTTCCAGAACCTAAACCTCTAACTAGGTGAAATGAGGTAAGCAATAATCAATTCAACGTTCCAGAACCTAAACCTCTAACTAGGCAAATTCAGTATAAGCATGAAACGGTTAATAAATTCACACGAACTAAGCATTCATGCATTAGAGAGAGTAAATCAACTAAGTGAAGATAAACTCATAAACCAGTAGAAGAAATCAACAATAAAGAAACCGAAAATGCATTAATAACAAAACCTCAAGAGTTGTGATACATTATGAAGAAGATGAATGAAAACCGAAAATGAAGAACATGTGAAACCCTAGCAGAGTAAAAGAGGAGAAAACGGAATTCTAAAATGAGTGAATAATGAAGTGTGTGTGTTTGGAGTGGGGAATCCGAATTTAATTCCTCCAACATATATAAAACCGAATTGGGCCTAAACAATGGGTCAACAGCTAAATTATAATTAAAACAACTCCTAAAATAAAAAATACAATCATCACTTTAACACATATCCTCGACTTCCGTAATGCCCAAAATACCATTGGTGCCAAATGTGATCTGAAAAATGATAATAGATTTAATCAGGCCAAATAATCCCAAATTAACTCATTTTAGGAATATTAGTCCAATAAAGTCTAAAACACTAAACCATATGAAACAAAATCAATTAAGCAACAAGAGTCATCAATCATGCTAAATTAAGGTTATGAATAGTCTGTAATAAATTGCTCATCACTGTTACACCAGTTTTCAGATTCAAATCACACAGCTTTCAACCCAAACGAAATGGTTTCATTCTAAACGAGTCCTACCTTTTCATAGAGGTATTCCGGTTTATTGGAAAGTATATATAAAGACTTTGAAACTTATTTGAAACATATAAGAGTATACACATTTTCCTAGCATAATTAAGATTGAAATCACTCACTAAAACTACAATTTTCTGAAATACTTGTTCTACACTTGGTGTAACTTGTTCATAACTTTCAGAACATGATTCACAAAGTTGCCTTAAGTGTTATTGCAAGTTATTCAAACCTTGTGAGCATTAATACTAAAGTATACTTTGAGTTATTTGATTGCAAGAGTTTATAACTTCAAAATCTTGTAAAGGCAATCCATTTCCATTGTTAAACATATTCTTCATTCAAAGCTGTGAATTACTTTATTTCACAGGGTGTGATAAGAAAGGGGATAGAGTCACTTGGAAATTGTGTTTTTTCAAAGAGTGATATAGGTGTTAGAGAGTGAGTAAGGTACCAAGGAATCTCGGGGTGAGAAATTGTAATTACTACTCTTAATATATAGTGATGAAATCTCTTGTGCTGCAAGAGTACTGGATGTAGCCTTCGATGGAAAAGAAGGTGAACTAGTATAAAAACATTTGTGTACAATCTTCTCTTTATCTCCTTACATTTACTTGATTATTTCTGCATATTATTTTCGCTGCTATTAATTCTTGAATTGTGCAGAAAAATTAGTCATAGTTTTAAACAACTAATTCACCCCCTCTTGGTGTCCATCTCAGTCTTACAATTGACACCATAGCTTTTTTTGAGTAATTTATTCTCAAAACCGATCTTGTTTCATAGATGGCCACAAAATCATTTATAGGAAAAGGTTCCAACATCAATCGCCCTCCAAGCTTTGTTGGAGAATCCTACAACTTCTGGAAGATCAGAATGAGAATCTTTATAGAGTCTCAAGATCTGGACATTTGGAACGCGACTGAGGAAGGACCCTATGAACCCTTCGCAGTTGTCAATAGTATAAGGGATGTGAAGCCAAAATCCTCATGGAATGAAGAAGAGAAGAAGCAAGTGCAATATGATCTAAACGCAAAAAATATCCTCACTTATGCACTCAAGATTGATGAATTTTTTAGAGTACCAAACTGCAAATCTAGTAACGAAATGTGTGATACTCTAGAGACCACTCACGAAGGAACCAAGGAGGTAAAAAGGTCGAGACTAAATACTCTTTCCCAGGAATACGAAATTTTTCGTATGAAGCCCGAAGAGAAAAAACTTGATTTACAAAAGAGATTTACTCACCTTATAAACCATCTCATTGCACTTGAAAAAACTTTATCAAATAGTGACTTGAACTTGAAAGTTCTAAGATCACTTACCAGAACATGGCAACCAAAAGTTACAGCCATTTCTGAAAAGAGAAGTTTATCAACATGAAGAGAAAGAAAAGAAGAAGAAGAATATGACTGATTTTTCTGAAAAGCTACAACCATTTCTGAAAAGCTACTTTCTTTGATAAATTGCAGGAACATGAACTAGAACTCAGCCAGCTTGAACAACATGAAGAGAAAGAAAAGAAGAAGAAGAATATCTCTTTCAAGACAAAATTGGATATATATGATTCATCAGGAGATGAATCTGAAAAAGAAGAGATGGAAGATATAAGTTTGTTTGTAAATTAAAGAAGTTCAACAAGTTCCTTATAAGGAACAAAGGCGCTAAAACTGGACAAATGAAGAAATTTACCAAGAACAATGACGCTTCCACTTCAAACCAAAACTTACATGCTTCAAATGTGGCAAGCATGGTCATATGAAAATGGACTATCCAAATCTGAAAAAGAATACCTTCAAGGGTAAGAATGAAATGAAGACTGGACGAAGAGCCTACATTGCTAGGGAAGATAATGATACTAGTTCCACCTCTGAACCAGAAAATGAAGAACAAGCACACCTCTCTCTCATGGCATCTCATCACTCAGACGATGAAGAGGTAAATGAATCTAACCTATTTTCTTCTTCTGAATTGCAAATTGCATTTAATGATTTACTTGATGAATACGTTAAACTCACCAAACTATATTAAAACAAAAAAATGAGTTAGAAGTATTCAGAAATAAACCATCATCATCTTCATGTCAAAACTGCATTACTCTTGAAAAGAAAGTTTCAACATTAAGTCTTGAACTTAATAAAAACAAGAGTAGCAAAGAACTGGACAAAATTATCAAGGTTCAAAGACATTCTACAAACCAAAGAGGCCTTGGCTATTATAACAGCCAAGTTTCCAAGAAACAAAATGTCTCAACAAAGATAAACTTTCAAAAACAAAGTATCCCTGCATCTAATGTTAATAATAACAAATCTAGGATACATAAGCATCATCCCATATGCACTTACTATAAGAACCATGGGCATACACCAAACACTTGCATGATTAGAAAACATGGTGTACCCTTAGGTCATTATAGATTGGTTGAGAAAGGTGCTAACCATGTAGGACCCAAAGCAAATTGGGTACCTAATATTACTTAACCTATTTTGTAGGAAAATTTGAGAGTCGCCTGCAATTTATGGTACTTGGACAATGGCTGCTCAAAGCACATAATGGGCGACAAAGATAAGTTCTATGTCCTTACTCCGAGAGGCAAAGGCTATGTCACATATGGTGATAACAACAAAGGAAAAATACTTGGAGTTGATAGAATTGATAAGTCACCTTCAACAACTATAGAAGGAGTATTATATGTCGAAGGACTCAAGCACAACTTGTTGAGCATAAGTCAACTATGCGACAAAGGATTTCATGTGGCATTCTACCAGTATAAATGCGTCATCAAAAGTAAGGATTCTAATAACTCTAAACTAATTGGTAAGAGAATAAATAATATTTATATGATTTACATAGTTTCTTCTCTTTACCAATAAAATGTTTAGTTGATAATAATAATAATGATGCATGACTTTGGCATAGGAGAATTTCTCATATTCATATGGATAGTTTGAATAAACTGATTAAGAAAGATTTAGTTGTTGGTTTACCCAAAATGAAGTTTGTTAAAGACAAACTATGTAGTGCTTGTCAAATGGGAAACAAATAAAGACTTCTTTCAAACCTAAGCATATGGTTTCTTCTGATAGACCATTGCAGTTACTACACATAGACTTATTTGGCCCCTTAAGGACCAAGAGTTATGGTGGTAATTACTATGCTATTGTTATAGTAGAAAATTTCTCAAGATATACATGGACTCTATTCTTAGTTCATAGGAATGACGCATTCAACGTCTTTAACAAATATGCTAAAAGAGTTCAAAATGAAAAATCTCTGAAAATCGCTACTATAAGAAGTGATCATGAGGGAGAATTTCAAAACACTCCTTTTGAAGAATTGCGTGATGATCTAGGTATCAATCACAACTTTTCTGCTCATAGAACGCCATAACAAAATGGTGTAGTAGAGAGAAAGAATTCGTCCTTAGAAGAACTTGCTCGTATAATGTTGAATGAAACTAATCTCCCAAAATATTTTCCGGCTAATGCAGTTAGTACAACTTGCTATGTTTCTAACAAAGTTCTTATAAGACCAATTTCAAGAAAATCCCGTATAAACTCTTTAAAAGTAGAAAACAGAACATTTCTCATTTGCATGTATTTTGTTGTAAATGTTTTGTGTTAAATAATGGTAAAGATAACTTAGGCAAATTTGGTGCAAAATCTGATGAAGGACTCTTCCTAGGCTACTCTCCTAGGAGTAAAGCTTATAGAATTTTCAATAAAAGAACTTTTGTCATGGAAGAATCTGTTCATGTATCTTTTGATGAAACCAATCCTATAATAAACGATGGGTTAACTCTTGATGAAGAGGACTTGCGAAGTCCCCTTTTAAAGGAGGATTCTCTTACCAATAAAACAACCAATACTGAGCACTTGAAAATGGATGATATTCTAACTTCTAAAGAAGAACATATTCATTCTAATTTACCCAAAGAATGGAGAACTCATCGAGACCATCATATTGACAACATTATTGTCGACATAAGTAAGGGTGTCACTACTCGTTTAAAGCTAAATGATGCTTATTTGAACATGGCTTTCGTTTCTCAAATAGAACCTTCCAAGATTGATGATGCAATCGAGGATGAATACTGGATTCTTGCTATGCTAGGCGAATTGAACCAGTTTGAAAGAACTGAAGTTTGAGAACATGTTCCTAGACTAAATAATAGGCATGTTATAGGAACTCGTTGAGTATTCCGTAATAAATAAGTTGAAAATGGAATTATTATTCGAAATAAAGCTAGACTAGCAACACAAGGATACAATCAGGAAGAAGGTATAGATTTTGATTAGACCTTCGCTCTTGTTGCTAAACTTGAAGCTATTCAGTTGCTACTTGCATAAGCATGCTCTTTAAACTTTCAGTTATATCAAATGGACGTAAAGAGTGCATTTCTTAATGGTTATATACAAGAGGAAGTGTTTGTATAACAATCTCCAGGTTTTGAAGACTACAAACATCCTTCTCATGTCTATAAACTAAAGAAAGCTCTCTATGGCTTAAAGCAAGCTCCGCGTACTTGGTATGAACGTCTAACAAACTTTCTTATTGAAAAAGGTTTTACAAAAGGAAAGGTCGACACTACAATTTTTATTAAGAAAATAAATCATCAAACTCTTCTTGTTCAAATATATGTAGATGATATTATTTTTTGTTCTACTAATGAAACATTGTGTGGTGATTTTGGCAAAATGATGAAATATGAGTTTGAAATGCCTATGATGGGGAAGCTAAATTACTTCCTTGGATTATAAATCAAACATATCAAGGATGGTATTTTTGTGAGTCAATCCAAATACTGCACAGACTCGCTGAAAAGATTTGAAATGGATGACTACAAGCCGATTGCCACTCCCATGGGTTCTGGCACATACATTGATAAGGATGAAGCTGGAAAGTGCATTGAAAGATCAAAGTATCGAGGTATGATCGGTTCCCTACTTTATTTAACTACCAGTAGACCTGATATAATGTTTAATGTCTGATTGTGTGCTTTGTATCAATCTAAACCAAAATAATCACATTTAGTTGCAGTCAAAAGAATCATTAAATATCTAAAAGGTACAATTGATGTTGGATTATGGTATCTAAAAGGAAGTATATTTGATTTGGTTGGATATTCAGATTCAGATTTTGCTGGATGCAAAACTGAGAGAACAAGTACAAGTGGTACTCGTCATATATTAGGAAATGCTTGGTGTCATGGTCATGCAAGAAATAAGCCTGTGTTTCTCTATGTACTACTGAGGCAAGAATACATAGCGGCAAGTAGTTGTTGTGCCCAAGTGTTGTGGCTTAAACAATGATTGCGAGATTATGGCTTGGACTTAGGCTGCATACCCCTAAAATGTGACAATATAGTACAATAAATCTCACAAATAATCCAGTAATGCATTCTAGAACCAAACACATAGATATAAGACATCATTTCCTTAGGGACCATGTCCAAAAGAAAGATGTATCTGTAGAATTTGTTGATACTTATGACCAACTTGCATATGTATTCACTAAACCCTTGGCAAAAGAACCTTTCTATAAAATTAGACGTGAGTTAGGCATACTTGGTGAAGCTTACTTGTCTTAAATGCTTATTCTTGATTATATGTGTGCTTCATTATGCTTATAATATGCCTACTTGTACTTAAAATTGCTTTATTCGTATCAAAATTTTCAAATTATTGGATATGTAATCGATTACAAATGTTCAGTAACCAATTACCAGGCATCAGGTATGCTTAAAAATTCAAATTATGGGTTTAGTAACTGATTACTCTGGAGAGTAACCGATTACAGCATTGAGTAGGAAGCTTAAGTAACCGATTACCCTTTTGTGTAATCGATTACGTGAGATGTCTATGAAAAATCTGGGAATTATTTTATGTTGAGTAACCGAGTACTCACTTTGTGTGATCGATTACTCTGAGCTTTATTTAAGTTTTCCTTCTCATTTTTTTCAAACACTTCTTCTTCCTCCTCAAACCCTCTTTTTTGTGTTCAACCTAGAGGTTTCCTAAAAACCTCATTTTTGATCCGATTTGTGTGATTTTTGAGTCATTTTATATCACATTTTCAATTCTAAACACTTCCATTCCATAGATTTGTGTTTAGTGGCCCCAATCAAAAATCCCAAAATCTCTCAAAACTCAAAACCTAACCTTTCAAAAACTGCAAATCCATGGCATCATCATCAAGAGCTAAGAAGCAACGTACCAGTGAGTCCAAAAGAAAGCAAGGAGCTTCATCTTCTGAAGCTAATCCTTTGGACTTTGCACGTCTTCTTGAAAATGATGTTCAACGCAAAACATCCTTAGAACATTTTCTTGCACGCTCCATTTTCGCTCATAAGTATGGTAATGTTAGTAACTTTAAATTTGAAGATTTTCATTTCCCTACTCTTCTAAGGAAACAATATCTTTTTGATGTCTGTGAGGAATCAAAAGCCTATTATCCTGAACATGTTAAAGTGTTTTACTGTAACTTGAACTTTAGGAAAAACTGGAAGATTCTATGGATATCCAAGAAATGCATTATCTCCATTACTAATATACCATTATGAAATGGGAAGATTCTATGGATATGGAGAAATTAATCAACATCATATCATGAACATACATATTTATCTAGAAGCAAGATTTCTCCCTGAAATCAAGTCCAGGAGAAAGATACGTTCTCTCTTACTTATCTTTGTGAAAAGATAAAGTTCTAGATTTTGGCATGAATATGTTGTCAATGACCATAACAAATTATGAAAATAAAGCAGCGAAATTGGGTTGTGAATCTTTCCCTACTCTGATAATCTATCACGAGGAAAGAGATAATGCACATTAATATAACTACATTCATGTGCAATAATATTTTTGAAGTTTAGTTATACAATTTAAAATTTAAAGTATGTTTGATTTGTTAGTCACTAAAGTGACCAAATATAAAAGAAAATAAATTTTAAATTGTAAGATTATTTTAAATTACTCATAAATTTGATGCTTATATATATTATTACGTTTTGTGATTAAATTGAATTTCATTATTATGAGAAATTTTTAGATCACCTAAATGTTGATTAACTATTGTCATAATTAATGAAGATAATTGTAAGTGTTAAAGGTCTCATATTAAGCTTAACTAATTATTAACCGTCTGGTTAGATAATTGTTAGTATACGAGATCTCTTTTAGTTTGATGACCGACTCGGGTTTCACAACATTGAAGTAACATCATTAGGTTTAACTAGTTTAAGTGATTAAACCGTCTGATTAGAATGAGTGATTTTATATAATTAATAATTGTGTATAATACATCATTATATATAAAATGCAAAACTTTACATAATTATACGGAAGTAACATTTCTCCATCTTTTTTCCTACGGAAGTAAAATAAAATATTATCCTAGTATTTTGTTTTTTTAAAAAAAAATATATGGGAATTGTTCAGTTTACTTTTTGGGTTATTGCGGTTTAATATGGTTAGACCAAATTTTTCCGGTTCAAAACAGTCTAAGCACTCATTCAATTAAAACTGTAATTAAAAGTTGTTTTCAAGTTCGATCAACAATCGGACCACCCAATTGGGTCTAGTTCTCATAACATTGCCAAAAATAGCAAATAAATCTATTTACTATATCTTAATTTCTAGATTAATCTATATTATGAGAGTGCAAAGAGTCAAGGATTGAATTAGCAACGTTTGCCTATGTTTTGATGAAGACAAGGAATTAGTTAAAGCTTGAAGATGGCTCAACAATCAACATGCCAAGGGCTCAAGTGGTGTCTTATTAGACTTATGTTATAATTCTTTATTATCTTTTTAGAAGTCTAAAATGATTGCCATAAATATTGAGTCTAGGTTAGGTAAACCTAGATGTGAGTCTCACAAGACTTAATAAAGTAATTAATCCACGAAAATGAGACATCATCTAAAAATATATGATAATTAGGTTCATGCATTTTATACATTGATTTTATGCATTAAAGGTATTATATTTGGAAATCATGTATTGCATGAGCATATAACATATAAGTAGTTTACCATTTAATCATGTATTAAAAATACACTGGTTAATCGATTAACCCCATGGCTTAATCGATTAACGTGAGTGTTTTTTGCTGTTTCAACTGCATAACTGGAAAACCGTTTTTAAGAGCCAAAATCTGTTTTGTATAAATACTGGCTTAATTGCAGAAACGGCTAAGGAAAAATAAGAGTGAAAAATACAAGAGAATAGATATAGATCATCAATGTTAGAATCTATTAGAGAGTGTTGAATTAGGAGAAAGATTTGATCATGCTAAGGCTTTAAGTTTCACATTCATCTTGCATGTTTCTTTGAAAATCTTTCTTGCATCATTCTTGTGTTTCTTGAACATAAAAAGATAGTTCTTTAAAAGATTGCATATATTCAGAAACCTCATGCATGAAGATTCATATTAGACTAGGACGTCTTGTGAGTTGTTGCTTAGGTTTTAGGCTTTCATTCTTATTGTAATATCCGAGTATTAAGTACTCATTAGTAACTCAAAGCTTTGTATTCAAGGGTTTGGAAAATCCTAGCTGCGGTTAGGTAAGGTGTTCTTCACACAAAGACTTGGAGGTCTTGGGATAAAGAGCGACACCTTGGCTGGGGTCGAATCACGTAAGAAAGGTTTTCTTGGGAGGCGGTTTTGGGAAAGGTCAAACCAAGGGTGACGAAGTTCTTTGGGTTCCAAGAAAGGAGCATTCGAGTCTTGTATTTGGAAGCGTGTATGTAACGTACATTGTGTTCCATAGTGAAGAAGGAAAATCTCCAAGATTGGATGTAGTTTTGCAGTGGACAGCAAAACGAACCAGGATAAAATCCCTGCGCAATCTTTTCTATCCTTTTCTCTTTTATATTTCAAGATGTTTTAATGCGTGTTTGGAGCTAATATTTTGCATGCTTGTTCCTTGCTATGTTCTTGTTAATCTTGCATAAAAGTATATGTTGTATATCTGTTTGTGTGTTGGTAATAACTGTGCAAGTTGTTGTTCTGATCATTCTAGTTTTGTTACTAGTTAATCGAATATGAACAATGCTTAATCGATTAACTGGGCATTTTTCAGCAAGTGTGTAAAAACCCAAAAAGTGAAAGTGCAAAGAGTCAAGGATAGCACTAGCATGTCTTTGCCTATGTTTTGATGAAGACAAGGTTTTAACAAAGCTTGAAGATGGCTCAACAATCAATAGGCCTTATGTTCATTTGGTCATGTCTAGACTAGGATGTAAATTGAGTCTATAATCTAAGTAGTCTGGGATGTGTGCCGTAGTAATCGAGTATAGGTTAGGTGAACCTAGATACTAGTCTCTTAACTCATCTTAATTGTCATATCATATTCACGAGATACATCATCTAGTTAATTGTATGTTCATGCATCTATCATACATGTTATATGTGCATATTAGGAATAATATAATTGGTAAAGCATGTATATATATTGTGCATAACATATGAGAAGTTTACCATTTGAAACATATGCATACATGTTTTCCAGTTAATCGATTAACGTGGTAACTTAATCGATTAACTCAACTGCTTTTCTTTTAAATATGTGTTTTCTGTTTTAAATGAATTCTGTGTCATTATGTTGCCCCGTTAATCGATTAAAGAGAAGCCTTAATCAATTAACTAGTCTGTTATATGTTATAAATAAAATCCGTTTTAACTGTTTAACTGTTTTTGAAATGAATGTAACCGCCTATTCTCTATGCTATAAATACAAGGCATTATTCAGAAATCCATAGCATTAAATTCTATTGTATAGGGCTGTTTAGAGAGCATTTTGCATATGTATTTTTACTGTGTTTTTGCAAGAGAGTTGCATATGTAAGAAGAGAGATTATGCTGGCTTAAACTGCGTTTATGTGCTTACTGTTTTTGCATAATTTTGTATCCATTCTTATCTTGCTCACATGCTCATGCATTAGATTTTTTTTGAGAGAAATCATTTGTATACTGATATTGATTAACTCATTTAAATATTGATGGCTTAAGTGGTTAGTAAAAGGGTTAATCTTTGAGTCTTTATCTTGTCATATTTTAAGCATTATTGTGCTTAGTATACCTTGCTGTTTAACATGTTTTTGTGTAGTCTGGATTTGTCTCTTGGTGTGAGATCACCATAGAGATTGAGGTTCTTCACCAAGGCTAGGAGGTCTTGATTTGAGGATAAGAATCTTGGCTGGGGTTAGTTCACGAGAAAGGTTTTCTCAAGAGGCGAAGGGTAGAGTCAAACCAAGGATTTAGAGATCCAAGATTTCAAGAAGGGAGCGTCCTATGTGCTTGTAATGGAATTGGTATTTGTACCCATTTTTCAATATTGTGAATAAAGAAAATATCCCTGATCCAGAAGGAGAGGCCTGGATGTAGTTTGCAGTGGACCACAAACGAACTAGGATAAAAATCCTTTTTGCATTGTTCTATCTCTCTTTATCTTCTTTATGTTTCTTGCCATTATAAATTGAATCTGTAATTGAAATTACTGCCATATGCTTAATAATTGTGAGTAAAAATATATGTATTATATCTGTTCAATTTCGTTTTAATTACTGCGCAATTTTCCTGTCTGATCGTTCTGTTCTGTGCAATAGTTAATCGATTAAACCCTACCATTAATCGATTAACTGGACTGTTTTCTAGCAGTTGGGTTTTGGTTCAAGAAGTGGTGATTGTTAACAGCTACACCTATTCAACCCTCCCCTTCTAGGTGTTCCTAGATCACTGATACCTAACAAGTGGTATGAGAGCTAGTACGACGTGCTAGCTCAACCGCATCCGCGTGATCCGAAGGGAATTATAATGGGTTCCACCAACCCCTTTGGCGGTGATGGCGCAACCATTAACTGCCCTCCTGTATTCAGTGGCGAGGGTTACGCCTACTGGAAAGTCCGAATAAAAATATTCATTGAGCCTATTGATTCGGATATTTGGGAATCCATAATCAATGGCCCCTTCGCCCCACTTTACTTCGCGCCAAGAACATCATTACATCGGCCCTATACTACGATGAATTCTTTCGGGTGTCCCAATGTCAAAGTGCCAAGGAAATGTGGGATACTTTACAAGTGATTCACGAAGGCACTAGCAAAGTCAAGTGTGCCCGACTAAATCCTCTAACTCACGAATACAAATTATTTCGTATGCTACCGAGTGAATCAATCGGCGATATGCAAAAACGATTCACTCACATCATTAACCATCTTATCGCTTTAGATAAGGTGTTCACCAAAGGAGAGCTCACTAATAAAGTCTTATGATGTCTTGACAGGAGATGACAACCTAAAGTAACAACAATCATGGAGTCCAAGGATCTACACTCCATGCCTTTGACAACACTCTTTGGAAAGCTTCAGGAGCATGAGATGGAGCTTGGGAAAATCCTAGCTGCGGTTAGGTAAGGTGTTCTTCACACAAAGACTTGGAGGTCTTGGGATAAAGAGCGACACCTTGGCTGAGACCGAATCGCGTAAGAAAGGTTTTCTTGGGAGGCGGTTTTGGGAAAGGTCAAACCAAGGGTGACGAAGTTCTTTGGGTTCCAAGAAGGGAGCGTTCAAGTTTTGTATTTGGAAGCGTATATGTAACGTACATTGTGTTCTATAGTGAAGAAGGAAAATCTCCCAAATCAGAGCGGAGTATTGGATGTAGTTTTGCAGTGGACATCAAAACAAACCAGGATAAAATCCCTGTGCAATCTTTTCTATCCTTTTCTCTTTTATATTTCAAGATGTTTTAATGCGTGTTTGGAGCTAATATTTTGCATGCTTGTTCCTTGCTATGTTCTTGTTAATCTTGCATAAAAGTATCTGTTTGTGTGTTGGTTAATAGCTGTGCAAGTTACTATTCTGATCATGCTGGTTCTGTTACTGGTTAATCGATTATGAACAGTGCTTAATCGATTAACTGGACATTTCTCAGCAAGTGTGTAAAAACCCAAAAAGTGAAACTTGAGCTCCGCCACACCTACTCAACCCCCCATTCTAGGTGTATTCTGCCACTGATACCTAACATATTATATTAATATCATTATGATTTAATGTCGTGTACTAATGTATAACCTAAAGGAGATTATTAGTATACATTAATGATTTGAATAGAATTTATTATGTGTAACATATATCTTATGTCTCAAAACGTTAGTATGAATTGGTATATTGTTATACTAATTTTTTATTTTTCTACACTCTAAATATTGATA
Source organism: Lupinus angustifolius (assembly GCF_001865875.1). Classification (NCBI taxonomy): domain Eukaryota; kingdom Viridiplantae; phylum Streptophyta; class Magnoliopsida; order Fabales; family Fabaceae; genus Lupinus; species Lupinus angustifolius. The sequence goes on from NW_017727858.1 coordinate 103,974, forward strand.
TTATTGCAATTATTGGTGTTAGCATTTTGTATATTTTTGGCATAAATGTTTCTATTTGTTTAAAAAAATGCGAATATTAGGAAATAATTGTTGTGCCCTAATTTTTGGCTACACGACTTTTTGAAGTAGCTACTATATTTTTGTGCGGTTAAAACGTAGAAATTGTTTTATGTCTAATTTAGGATAAAACGGTCTTTTGAATAAGAGTTCTGATTTCGGTAGTCAAATTTGGATCAAGGAAGGTATTATCATTCCTTTCGTTCATATTGAGATGACATCTTCACTATTTGCGTGGATTATTCTATACCCGAAACTTGTTTAAATATTTATTATTAAAAGGAAATATATTTTTAATTTATTTTTAATTGTGTGACAAGATAAGATCTTGCTCCAATATATTTTTAATTTATTTTTAATTGTGTGACAAGATAAAAGGAAATCAAGACTACATAGTTCTTTGTAGGAAAATGTTTGTTGGTTTGATTTGTTTTATTTACTTTTGGAAGATGATTTAATCATTATTTATGTCTACCCACTTTAAGAGAACGAGGAAGCATCTCTCGTGTCCATACCAGATATCAACTTTAAGGGTTAGGTTTTAGTTAATTACCCATTTCTAGATTATAAGGCATCAATTCTCGTGTCTCCACCACATATCGACTTAAAGAGATAGATTTTTAAATTAATTATTCACTTCAAGTGTGTGAGGTGACAACACTCATGCCCACACAACATATCAGCATGGAGGAATATGTTTTAAATAAATTATTCGCTTACCCACTTTCAGTGAGTATGACAGCCGCACTCGTGTTCACACGATAACTCTACTTAAAGGGGTAAATGTTATATTACTAAATCTCATCTTTAAATTTTTATTTAATTAAGCTTAACTATATACCCATTATTTATTAAAGAAAATAAATATTTTTTATTATTGAAAAAACAAAAATTAATAAATTAATAAATATTTAGTGATATAATAAAAAGAAAATAATTATTACTACAAAAATGACAAAAAGTGAAAAGAAAGATAAGATGAAAAGAAAGTGCATGCTGGAAGGAAGGTATATGATGGAAGCACCTTATCACGCCATATAAATTTAGAATGTGGTTCTTACTCTACCCGATTAAGAAGTGAATTATCTCCAGTACTAATGTGTTGTTATTAAGAAATGGGTCGAGAGAAATCATCATTATATAGATGTAGAGAAATCAATATCATACGAATATAGAGAAATCAACATCATATGAAGAGTATATTTATCTAGAAGCAAGATTTCTCCCTCAAATAAAGCTCATGAGAGCGTTATGCATGTATACTAGTAAATTTTTATAAAGCATACTAATAGGAAGGTTTTATGAGGTAATGACAATGGGATCGAGGTGGAGTAAGGGTTAAAGAGGTGGGTAAGCTTAGAAGATAAGAACAAGGACCCTCTCTATTACATGAGAGACAAATACATGTTTTCTCTTTATTTTTAATGGTAAAAAATTAATTTCGTTATAATTAAAAGGATAAATGTGTTATTAATGGAGATGATCTAACTCGATGATGTGAACCAACTAGGGCTACTTACTAAGAAAGTCATAATGCAAGATCAAGAAGGCCATATGACTAAGGAAAGGACGAAAATGAGGCATCAAGTTCTCTCTTAAGTCATGAAGGGTTCAAGCCAATAAATGACATCATCTAAAGAGAAGAACCGCCTGGGGTTTACGGCCTTGGAGGGAAATTATGATATTTTGTTATTTTTAATAAAATGAGAATTATTCTCTCATGGGTAGCTTAGGACTTTTATATAAATCATGTAATTTGGCTTGGAGGAACATTTCATGTAAGTTACTTGAATTATGGTACTTAATGGCCAAGTGAGGTGATAGGCGCATGAGACTAGGCAAAGTGAGGCGTTGGGCGCTAGTTTGGTGCATTGGGCGCGTGCACAACCTATTTAGGTGCTGGGCAGATCAACAAACATGTTGGACGTGTCCAGTCCTACAATCCAGGTGTGACCAAGTCAAGTGCTAGGCGGGGTGTGCCAAGCCGCTAGGCGAGGTGTGCCAGACAGCTAGGTGTGGGCGTGACCAAGTCAAGTGCTGGGCGTGGTCAAGATTAGTTTGTCCATCATTCATGATAGGCATATGCTACATTTTTGCAACCATATAAGATTTTCATTTTAGGCATTCTAAGTTCAAATTGAATTCAAACTCTAACCACCCAAGTAAGGATAGATTTTTGGTCGTGTGGAGCATAGGAAGAGTTCAAGTTGAATTCAAACTCTTACCACTTATGAGTGGGAGGATCTTGCTAGGCATGTGATACCCCTATCTTTAAGGAGAATATCTTGGCAACCATGTGGGAGCCTAACAAACCATGTAGACTCTTCATACTTCAAGATTCAAGTCGTGTGCCTTTGGAACCTAAGTGCAAGTCGTGTGGACATTTAAATTTCAAATACCAGTCGTGTGAATTGTGGAGATTCGTTGAGCCTAGTCTTAAGACTTAGTAATTATATGCTAGATCAGCCACACACTATATGTATTTTGTTTTTATTCATGAACAAAACAACTTTGATTATTTTGGAATTAATTTGCCTTTAGTTGAGTGTGACTCCTAAGCAATCATTGGCTGAGCCAAGACCTTGAACTTATCAAACACTTTATTTGTGGCATTCTAAGGCTTATCACCCTTGGTGTGACACCTTAATATTTTTCTTATCAAGAATGACCTTGTAGTGAACCTCCTTAAGCTTTTCAAACAACTTTGGCTAGTGGCACGCCTAGCCAAAACCATGGCCAACATACATAAACTCAAACACAAAGCCTAAACCGAGCCATACACATAACTCGTACACAAGCCATATACGAACCAAACCAAAAACTCAAAACTGTGTCTGACATACACACTTCAACCCTACATCAACTATGCCATACATCTAAAACTAACCCAAATCGTGAACATTCATTCATTATACACAAACTCTGCAACACTCTGATTAATCTTCAAGCAAGAACTACAAGAAATTTGCCATATACCTACGGACGAAAATCGTAGGTAAAAGATGAAAACCGTAGGTATATCACAATTTTTTTTACCTATGAACGTTTTTTTCCGTCATATTTAAGTCGATATACCTACGGATTTTCACTGTCACTATAGGTTTTTGATGTGAACCTCTTGGGTAAAAGGCTCTTGAAATGATCTATCTTGGTTGGTGTATGGCCTAGGCTCACGGTTGAGTTAAGCCTTTGAGATATGCAGCGGAAATAACTTGTGTTTGGATAAAAGAAGATGGAAAAGATATGAGGTGAGGCGCCACAAACAATTCAGTTGTTTGATAAGCCAAGTGATGCTCGCCACAAGAACTTGGTTCTTGATAAGAACTTCTAATCTTGGTTCAGCCAAGAAGGTTTGGAGAATACTCTCACAAGGATATAATCCTCTTTGATTCACAAAGGAATACAATTTAGTTTTTGACTCAAATGTGTTTATTCCATAACCTAAAGCATTACATATATAGGCAAGCCTCT
>NW_017727858.1:107601-108285 GCF_001865875.1 Lupinus angustifolius
AAAGTGCATGCCTTGCACGCTTACATTGGATACTCTAAAAGCAATGAATCTACTCCTAATTTAGACTATATTCGAGTAGTAAAATAAAGGGCACATGTGCCTTATTACAATTGAAAACAAACTTAATGAACTTGGCCAATTGAACTTCAATGCCACGGTTGGATGAGCATGGGATTCCCTTCCATCTTAAGTGCACGGCTCCATCATTAAGTGAAATGGTTAAGAGACTTGAAGAATCCTTAATGATCACGGGCAAGCCTTGATGAGCTTCATAGGATTCTTCCAATTTGGCACATGGCAAATGTGAGTTTATGCCTTGCTAATGCTCCTCAGTTCCACTTGAATGTTGGCATAGGATTCCTTTGGCAAGGAATGAATTTCCCACGGCTAAGTGTGGCTGAAGAGCTCAATAAATATCATAGGATTCCGTTGGGATGAGTTGGTAGGCTACCAACAGCTAAGTTATGTGCATAAAGCACCTTTAATGCACCATTAATTTGCTCCAACGGCCTTAGAAATGACTTAGAATGCCTCAGAATGAATTATACTCAGGTGGTTTTAGCTCCAACGGTCCAGACATAGCCTTTAAGCTCCATAAATGCTCCTTTAAGCATCTCCACAGTCACCTTGAAGATTCCTTCGAGCAAATGCCTTCCAACGGCCATATTAGACTTTATTTACCTG
>NW_017727858.1:108385-109355 GCF_001865875.1 Lupinus angustifolius
TATTAAGTTGGTCCAAGCATTAAAGTGTCGGTTACACTTTTAGGCTTGTCTTAACTACTCACGAGTCAAATTTTATTCTGGTCAATTTTTATGGGCAGATTTATTACAAACATGCTTAAATTAATTAAAATAAGTGTTGGACAAAAGTTAGCCCACAATTTATTATAGAAATTAAAATGACTCAATACTTATTAAATTGGCTAGGCCTGACTCGGCCAGGCTACGCCCAACGCCTGATGCAGCATGCTAGGCGCATGTGCCTCGGTCAGATTTCCTGGCCAGGCCAGTTTAGCCCAGCACCTGATGCATCACTGGGTGCACCAAAGTCCCCATCCCGGTCAGGGTTGTCTCGGTCAGGAATTGAGCCTGATGCGTCTGGCTCCGTGCCAGGGCCATTTTTGGCGCCTTGCCCAGACTCGTGGCCTGAGTCTTGCGCATGGCCTGGTCTATCCTTGGCTCGGTTAGAGCCTTGGACCAAGATGCTAGTGAGCCTCTTTACACCCCCTTGGGCTATTTTTGGCTCACCATCATGGATCAATATTATGAGTTGTCGAAGGGCATTTTGAGCCCTTTTTGGCCGAGCCCTAATCATAGGATCACTTATGCCTTCAAGACCACCAAGATCAAGATTAGGCTCTTTGAGGATCATATCATCCCCCCTTCTTGAAGAGATTTCGACCTCGAAATTGTACCTTCTTCATCTACATCAAAAGGAAACAAACCATCAATATTCACAATATCATTATGAGATAAATACTTCCCTTGCTTTCAGATGTTTGTTGATTTGGCATAATCTTTGGTAAATTCTAATTGATTGACTAAGCCATCCATGAGTCCAATCTCAAGACAAGTGATCATTGTCTTTGGCTCCCATCCGTCATCAACTCCCTTAATAATTCCAAGCTCCTGAAAAATTCTAGAAATATTTTTTGGTAAAACAAAGTTAGTTGTGAAAACAAATAGAGGTATA
>NW_017727858.1:109455-109890 GCF_001865875.1 Lupinus angustifolius
GTATAGTGGCTTTTTCTCTTTTTGCTTCTTTTCACTCTCTCTTTTTTTTCTCTTTTTTTTTTCTAGAGCAATTTTTCTTTTCAAGATATGCTTGTCCTCTAACACTTGTTCAGGTGTCAATGGAGAAAGTATCACCCTCCTTTTGTTGTGTATCAATGTGTACTTGTTTGTTCTTCCATCATGTGTTGCTTTTTTATCATACTGCCATGGACGTCCTAGTAGCAAATGACTAGCCTCCATATCCACTACATCACATAGAACCGAATCCTCATAGTTCCCAATAGTGAATGGAACTTCCACTTGTTTTTCAACAAGCATTTCCCCTTCCTCACTCAACCATTGTAAATGGTAGGGCGTGGGATGTGTCTTAGTCTCAAGGTTTAGTTTTGATACTAGCCTTGTACTAGCCACATTTGTGCAACTTCCACTATCAAT
>NW_017727858.1:109990-110392 GCF_001865875.1 Lupinus angustifolius
GGAAGATGTTTCCTCTTTGGTCAGCTTCTTGGTCTTTGATTTGGCTCCCTAGTAGCCTCATCACCACAAGCAAGTCACCTTCAGGAACTTTAGCATCATCCTCCTCATGACCATCCTCTTCATCACTTGAGGCTTCGGATTGAGATTCTATCTCTCCATTAGTCATGATCATTGTCTTCCTTGTAGGGCATTGAGAAGCAATGTGTCCAAGGACTAAGCACTTAAAACACTTGACATCTTTACTCCTTTCACTTGGAACCACGGCCAATTTACCTTGGTTTGTAGTCACGGCTCCCTTGGTGCTAGGTGTATCTTCCTTCATTGGACTCTCCTTCTTGAGTTTGTCCACCTTCATTGCTCGAACTATAAGAGAATTTAGACTTTTTTCGCCTTAATTGCTCC
>NW_017727858.1:110492-111565 GCF_001865875.1 Lupinus angustifolius
ATAGTGGCTTCTCGGTCTTCATGGAAATTGGACCTTAATAAGGCTAATTCCATCTCCTTGAAATATTCATCAACACTTTTAGACCCTTGTGTGAGTCTTTGTAGTTTGTTATGAATATCCCTTTGATAGGAGTTAGGAACAAACCGTCTCCTCATGATCAACTTCATTTCTTCCCATGAGTCAATTGGTTCAGCACCAATTCTCCCCCTTTCTTTTTAAAGCTGATCCCACCAAACCATGGCATATTCCTTGAACTCCAAGGCTACCACCTTCACCTTTTTCTCCTCATTGTAAGAATTACAATCAAACACTTGTTCAATCTTCAACTCCCACTCAAGGTAAGCTTCCGGATCATTTTTGCCAATAAAGGTTGGAACCTTTATCTTGATTCCTTCTACTTTGTTGTCTTCTCTTCTCCTCCCTCTCCTTGCTTCCCTCCTTTGCCTACCCCTATCCGAGTCACTTGAGCTCCAATGGCGTTGGTTGTCAAGCCTTCTATCATATTCCAACTTCATTTGCTCCATTTGCCTTTGGAGTGTTTGAAATTGTGTTGTGATCATGGCGTGTAGGGTTGCTGTCCTTGGGGACAATGGAGAACTATCACTTTCGTGATTAGACATTTCACTCAAACTCACGTGTATCACTCACTTTTTGTTTGTGGAAAATGTAGGAACTTGTGTATCTCTCAACACTCTATCCTCCACGACCTTCTTAAGTAAACCAAGTTTTGAACCAAGAATTTTGTGAATGAAAATCACTCCAACTTCTCAAAATTGGAACGTTGTGACTTGAGTTACACCTCAAAAGAAAGAATTGAACAATTTTGTAGAGACTCTTTTCGAATTCTTTGAACTTTTTGAAGAATCACTTTTGACACTTTAGATTTTTTTTGTTGGACTTTTGACTCCTTTTGACACTTTTGATTTTTATTTTGGACTTTGACTCTTTTTGACACTTTTTGATTTTGATTTTGGACTTTGACTCTTTTTGACACTTTTTGATTTTTGATTTTGGACTTTGAAAGAAAAGATAAAGAAAGATAAAGTAAGATAGATATACTCACGGCCAAAAGA
>NW_017727858.1:111665-113751 GCF_001865875.1 Lupinus angustifolius
GTTGTTAATCGATTAAGGCATACGTTAATCGATTAACCTAACTTTTTGAAAAGCTGTTGAAACTGAAAAACTTGGAAAACAGAATCAGTTACGTTTTTGAACAACGTTAATCGATTAACCAAGGCTTTAATCGATTAACTGGGCTGCAGAACTAATTCTTTATAAACTGCGTTTTCAGAATTGATCTCATAAGTTGCATGTTGCATTTATTAGAGAGTTAGAGCATTTTTTCGTGATATTTGTTGCATCTAGTTGATAGTGCATTTGTGAGTTTAGAAAGGAGAGAATTCTATGCTTTAGGATTGAGTGGCATTTCATGATATATTTCTCATCATTCATCTCACATGTTCATGCATATTATTGATGCTTTTGTGAAGTTTTTACATTCTGTAATTTCTATTTTGTAACTAATACATTGTCATATTGCATGAGTTTGTATTAGGTGTTTAGAGTAAAGTCTTACTTGTTAAATATGAGCTTTGTAATTGCTTGAGTTTACTCTATAATTTTGTTGTGAAAAATTGTTGTAACATTGGGAATCTCAAGGTGTCGTATCACCTAAGAGATTGAGTTGTATCTTCATATTGCTTAGAGTTCTAGATAAGGAAAGAACAGAGGTTCTTGGCTGGGGCTACGCCGAAAGAAAGGTTTTCTTTGTCGGTAGGAAGGAAGTCAAACCATTGAATAAGATTCTTCATTTTCTTGTGAATGTCTAAGTTGTTGTAACTGGATGATGTGCATGTAAAAACATTGATTCGATTATAGTGAAGAAAATCTCCCAAATCATCCGGGAGGCCTGGATGTAGTTTGCGGTGGACAAGCAAACGAACCAGGATAAAAATCGTGTTGCAGGATTTTTCTTTTTTCTTTCTCTCTCTCTCTTTATTGCATTTAATCGGTTAACTTGTATAATAGAATTAATTGTTATATTCTGTATCTTTGCTATATTGTTAATACTCTGGTAATATTGTAAGCTCTGTGTGTTCATTTCATGATCGGTTAATTATCGTGCAAGTAATCGAATCTGCCTAAGCTTACTGTTTCTGTTTTAATCGATTAAGTCTAGTGCGTTAATCGATTATCCTCATTCTTTTAATCGATTAAATTGGGGTGATTCAGCATTAAGTGTTGAGTTTCGAAAAGCGGATATTCTAACCGCTACACCTATTCAACCCCCCTTCTAGGTGTATCGTAACCACTGATACCTAACAAAATTTCTGTATCGTAACCACTGATACCTAACCACTGATACCTAACCGCTACACCTATTCAACCCGTAGTTCCTTACGAAATTACTGTAATTTTGTAGCTTTTGTATTTTCTTCTAATTATGGCACATGGAAAATGTTGGTTTTATTCCTTGTTAATGCTCCTCGATTCCACTTGATGTTGGCATAGGATTCCTTTGCCAAGGAATGAGTTTCCCACGGCTAAGTGTTGCTGAAGAGCACACTAAATAACATAGGATTCCGTTGGGATGAGTTAGTAGCCTACCAACGACTAAGTTATGTGCATAAAGCACCTTTAATGCACCATTAAAGTCTCAAATGGCCAAATGCAATTTCCACACAAGAAACTTTGCTCCAACGACCTTAGAATTGACTTAGGATGTTTCAGAATGAATTATGCTCAGGTGGTTTCAGCTCCAACGGTCCAGACATAGTCTTTAAGCTCCATAAATGCTCCTTTAAGCTTCTTCACGGTCACCTTGAAGATTCCTTCGAGCAAATGCCTTCCGACGGCCATATTAGACTTTATTTACCTGCCAAATAATATTAGACAAAGTTAGAATAAGTTTGGTTCACGAAAATATTAAGTTGGTACAAGCATTAAAGTGTCGGTTACACTTTTAAGCTTGTCTTAACTACTCACGAGTCAAATTTTATTCTGATCAATTTTTATGTGCATATTTATTACAAACATGCTTATATTAATTAAACTAAGTGTTGGACAAAAGTTAGCCCACACATTTATTATAGAAATTAAAATTACTCAATACTTATTAAATTGGCTAGGCATGACTCGGTCAGGCTACGCCCAGCGCCTGATGTAGCATGCTAGGCGCATGTGCCTCGGTCAGATTTCC